>NW_017728907.1:66144030-66160380 GCF_001723895.1 Crocodylus porosus | reverse complement strand
CGAGCCTGCAGTTTTGAGCTCCCTGTGGCTTTCCACATAGCGGTTTGCTCTCAAGAATTTGGGGTGCTGTTTCTCTGAACCCCCTGAACCTATCTTGTTGAATGTTGGCAGGCTTTGTGGGCTCCTCAGGAGCTACCATTCCCGCAAGTTTCATCACGATCAGACAAAAAATGCCAAAGTTATAGCCTGCTTCAACCTTCCCCATTGTAGCCTATGGGGAAGTTGAATCAGCTCGAATATTCGACCGAGCTTCGACCTGGAGTCGAAGAGGACCCGCTTGGACTCGAAGCGGACGGCAAATCAACGTGGGACCTGGTTTAATATTCGACATGGCTGTTGAATCGAATATTACCTGCTCTGCACAGCCCTAATTACCAGTATAATTTCCTGTATATTCTTACACATCTGTTTAAAATTTTGCTGTTCATTTTTAAGAAACCTGTTCGAATGGCCAGTGAAGAGTCCATCAGAGAACATTTAAAAACATCTGGGCAGATCGTTTCAGAGATGAAGCCACTTTGCATTGCATTATTTGTGAATGTACACACTGGCCCTGAAGGAGATTCTCTATATGCATACAAATGAGATGCTGCACAGACTGACAGCCAATATACAGACCCCTACATCCATCCGAAGCGCAAGGCACAGCTGGAGGAAAAATACTCTGAGCTGTGGTATCAACTCCCCTGGAGCCCTGATAACTCCCCTAAAGGTTGCTCTAACTTATGCTGAAGTGCTGACCTGATAGTCCTGGGATCAAGAGAGTACAAAGATAATATTAAGTGCTACTTTGAGCTTGAACTGTTTGCTCTAGGACTGTAGCAGAAGGTGCGATTTCTGAACTATAATACTGGTATAATGATGCATTACATTTCAGGATTCAGATTCCATCTGAACACCTTATTTAGACAATCTCCCATTGAATTTAAAATAAAATAATATTTTGTCTTAGTATGAAATGTGTTATATGGAGGAACGGCCAGGTTTCAGCAGTGACATGCTGAAAATACAATGGATGTCTATGGCCAGCTGTTTACATGTAGTCCCCTCCCCAGGCACTTCTGACCTCCCAGGGTATTAAAGCCCCTTACTTGTTCCAGGGCCAGTCTTATTACATAAGCCCATTTATCCAATCAAATTTAATACAAATTGAACAGTGCTGAAATGTAGCCCTTCTTGGCACACTCCTGAGCCCATGGATGTTGAGTTTAAACAGGATAAGAAGGATCATGCTGTGCTGTGAATCTGACTGTACTCCTTGTTGGCTCAAGCGAGTCCTTGGCTCTGTACGCAGGAGGCTTCCCAGGAGCTACTACTATCGGGTAACCCACTTAGCTCAAGGGAGACAAAATGAAGCCTTGGGGCCACCATGGTAAAGAGATGCTCTAATTCATTTCCTTGCCACCAACACTCTTCCTCTTTTCTTCCCCAGACAATTCTTCTCAGTCACCTCAAATATCTCAGCCATGGTCAGGCTCCCTGAATATCCCTAAGTCAGTCTGTCTCTAGCTCTAGCCCTCACAAGGTGCATGTATCTCTACAGCCCAGGCAGATCAGGGAGTCTCCATTCCAGGTCTTGTCTCTGCTCTGTACTCCCCTCCAGGAGTTGTGTTTCTCCCTCTCCTTCACATGCTCTCTCACCACAGATGGGATGTGGACCCTATCAATTAGCAATTCAAACAGAGAAAGGGAGAGGGAAGCAAGTAAGCAGATTTGCCATAGGGTATAACTACAAAGTACACTTTGCGTGTTTACAAATGTTTTAAATTATTAGATCTATGTGCTGCCCCTCCCAAAAAAGCCTCAGGGCAGCTTACAATAAAAAACAAAATCATTCCTTCAGTGGCAGCAATCAGACACTTCTGAAAACTTGGTGTTTGAATTTGCCTTTTGTATAGGTTGCAATTAGCAAGCTCATTTCTAATGACGGAGATGCTTCCTTTTAAGTCTAATTTACTGCTTTAGCGCTACTTTATAAATATCCTTCAAGTTTGTCTGGCTCCTTCCAACCCCTAGTTCCTAAGAGAGCACCTCCCACCACTGGAAATAGAGAGCTGAGCTGACAGCTGCACATCCTCCCAGGCTGCCTCTGGAGTCCTCTGGGATGAAGGTTTCCTTCCATCTGAGCAGTCTCAGTGCAGAGCAGCTCTTTCCCCCAGGACCCCAAGGAAGGGACAGTGGAGGCTGAGAGGATGGGAGTGCTGGATCTCAGAGGTAGGAGCCTTTGGCTGTGGGGAAAGGAAGAGATAGGGTAGTGTAATGGTGAGGAAAGGGGATGTGGGGTCTGGGGGGATGTAGGTAGGGGTCACCACTTTCTGGTGTCAGGAGAAGAGATGAACTAGTAGAAATTACAGCAAAGAGGTCTGGAAAAGCCCTGTGTTGTTGAGATGGATGATTTTACTTAGGATAAACTATGGTTTGCAGGGAGAAGATGGGGTGTAATAATGGTGCTATCAAATTGCTAAGGATAATTGTTGGGTTTATAGTAGGCTGCTGTTATGTGTTGCCTTTGGAGCCCACAAATGCCAGGTGTAGTGCTTGTAGCTGAGTAGTCCTCATGACACTGGTGATCCCTGGTGGTAATTACTATATCTGCTAGTGAGAATTTGCAGGAGTGGGGCGTAAAAGGGTATTAGTTGCCATGTATGTTCTTTTACAACTCTCTCAGGAAATTGCTTTTAAAGAGTAAGCAGGAAGAGTTAATATTACAAGCGATTTGGTTTTGAAGCTGAGGCCAGGCTTTATAAATCAGAGTTTGTTGGCTAGAGATGCGAACAGTTGTAATCACAGAAAACTCAGTACTGTAATAACTTTTTCAGAAAAATTAGACTTGTCAGTGTGACTTAGCATGAATCACATTTTTTTTTTTTAAAGTTTGGAAGTGGGTCTTCTGGCTACTTGTGATTATTGCCTCTCAAATGCACGTATAGGGAAGAGAATTGGTAATGGATAAGGAGTAGCTATTAACAAGCCCTTTTCACTAATAAGCAACTAGAAACCTCTTTTTGGCTTGAGAGGAGTCATTAATGGACAGGAGCAATTAGCAGTTAGGCTTTCATGTTTGGGTATCATTATTCCACCCCATATCATCCATGAGCACGGCAAAAACATTTAGCACACGTTTCCTAGCCATCTCGATTGGGAGACAAAGGACTAACTAGGCAAAAAGACTAACCTGCCATTTTACTAGGTTCACACTGGTATTAGTTGCTTTAAGTCCTTGATACTAGTAGGAAGAACAAAGCCATACCACTGCCTGTGCTATGTTTTTCTGGCCTAACAGGAATATGAAGGCTGATCTCTAGCTAGTGTAAATCAGCGTCTCTCCACTGGAGGCAATGGAGTTGCATTAATTTATGCCAGCTGAACTTCTGACTCCTGGTTTCTGGTGCTGTGCATCCAACACATTTTTATAACAAAATTGAATTTGAGAGTGGAAAAAATTCCCTCTCTTCTGGCTTTTGTGGTCTTTACCATGAGAGGCATGTCTCTGAGCTTTGCACAGTTTAAATGCTAAAGTATAGGCAGAGGCTGGTTCATGTTCTGGTGGGAAGGCATCAGGCTTGATGTCTAGTCTGCCCCATGTTCTAACTGGAACGCTCCAGTGTCGCCTCACCATCACGTATAAGTCCCTGTGTGTTTACAAAAGGGGTCACTTTATATCTAAACCTCTTGTCATAAGGTTTAGGTAAGGCAACCCGTGGCTATTTTTAAATGTGCAGGGGCTTAATACACATGGCAATGAGGCCTTTTCATTAGAGCAGCTCTCTGGGAACTGCTCTAATTAAAAGCCTTCCTGTCCTCACACCCCGAGCACATGTATAGGTCAGCATGTAAGTAGAGATGTGGGCAAGGAATCCAGCAGAGGCAGCATAGGAAAGTGCATAGACATTGGTGCAAAGGAACTTTGAAAGAGTTAAACTAGAAAAGCAAGTGCAATAAAGGATGGATGGGTGTGTTACATAGCCCAAGAGAAAGCACTGCAGGCTTGTCCTCCCCTGTCCATGTAGGGTGAGGGCAGCTCTGCCTTTGAGTTGCTCAACCAAGGCTTTTCTTGTCCCACAGATCTCCCCCATGAAGACTAGAAGTTATTGCTTTGCTCACTCCCTATGTGGAGTCCTAGAAAGGCAGCAGGACCATTGCTATGGTGGCTTCTGCCACCTCCTTTCATGTGGAGGGAGGAGAGCTGGACATGAGGCACCTTTTGAGGATTGAGGGGATGGATTAGGGGCTCCCTGACACCCAGCAGAGACGAACAGTGCATAACAGTTCCTTTTGAAGGCATTCTCTGACTTGTAATTAGAGTCAGTTTTGAGACCCCATCTTTGTTTTCAGTGGAAGACATCTAAACTATTATGAGCACTACAATAATACTAATTAATAATAAAGCACTAGGTACGCTTAAAACAATGTAATCCATCATCTCTGAGTTCAGATGGTGAAGTATAGCCCTGTATAATCAATCATCAGTGACTTGGGCATTGAAAGAGTGCATTTGTAACAGGGAAGTTATCATGAAGGGATTTCAGAGAATACCATACCCTTGCTATGTATCCTTATGTGCTCAGACATACAAAATTATTTTTAATTAAATCTTTTTTTTTTTAATTGCATCCCTACCTCTCTTTACCACGTATGGTCTGTCAGAAGCAACTATGGCTATTTTATTCTTTCTTCATAAAACTTCAGTCTTACTGCAAAACTGCCATTCTTCCTTTTGAAGCACACTTATAAACAGACTCTTGGGTCGATGAGTTTTATGTTTTGCATAGTTTTCTTACCATTCATATTGCATTTAAATCTATCATTGGCTGCAAGCCATAGAAACTCTAATCCACATCCAGATGAATTTCAAAACCTAGTCTCATTTTCTCTAGATTACCAATGTTCTGATCACCAAGGAAAGTCTGGAGATCGTATTTCTGCAGCCGAACAAGTTCTCTCTCACTGTCTGCCTGGGAGGAGCTTTAAGCCTCCTGAGGTTGCCTCATAGTTCTGGGAAAGGTGGGGAAAGTCAGTAAATTGTGGCCTTGCTTTATGGGATGCAGCATATTTCATTCTACGTGGCGAGACTGTTCTCGCTTGTAGTAGATAGCAAGGGCATGGGTATGTTTCTGTTTACTTCCTACCTGCTGTACACAGTCCTGGTGCTCCCCGAGCATCTGGATCAGGCTAGTTCTCAAGCAGGTTGTTCAAGGAGGGGAAAAATCCTTGCTGTCCTGCCTGGCCATGTTGGAGCTAAGCACTCTGAGCCTTTCTAGGGGCTTCTGCTTGGTTCTCTTTACTAATTGTGGAGATGGATACTACGTCCACTTACTAGAAACAAATTGTGGAAGATCCTGATTCTGAAATAATTGCCCCTGTTGAGCAGGCCCTTCACTTTGGGAGCAGTCCTGTTGAGAGATTCCTGGTAAATTAAGGGTGGCAGAACTGAGTCTTATATTTGGATTTGAAGGGTCTCTGCACAGCATCTGCCTTTGTTTTGACTTGGTCTTCTGTGTGCAGCACCTGTGCTTTCCTCCCAGCTTTGTTTTCCCGATACACATTGCTGTAGGTGCCTTTTTCTCCCAGAATTGGCATGCTGCTTCTCACAGAAAGTATCTGCAGATGGCTTGGAGAGAGAGAGAGGAAGGGATTGTTTTATGCAGCGCTTCACAATGCAGTTTCTGGTTGCCATCATTTTCTACACATCTGACCAACTCAATTTCCTGCCTTGAATCAATTTTCATTTAATCGAATCCCAAGTTCTTATTTCTGCTGCTTTGGCTGGGTTTGTGAGTGATCTATTTTAATTTTGCTGTCTAAAAGAGCCCAAGCGTTTGCCTTTTGGAAAAGAATCTAAGCAGTCTCAGGAGAAGGTCACATGTTTAATTTGCTCCACATTAAAACATCAAAAATGCTTCTACCCCCCTTTTTGCTGTTGATTGTATTCATTTATTTTATACAGCTCCCAAGAACACTTTTGTGTAAACATGCTAACACTTTGTACAGAATCGTGATGATTGCACTTACAACTGCTGTTTTCTGAAACCACTTTTCCATGGTAGCCACAACATCTGAACTAGTATGCTACTATTATAATGGTTCTTTCAGCACTTGAGTTTATAAGGTAGATGTCACTTTTTGCAAGCCTTAATGTCATAGTACTATCAAGTACAAACTGCATTCTTCAGTTGCTCTTTGTGACCTAGATCAGATCAGCTCTGACAAATTCATGGGTGAACAAAGATTAACTTGGTAAGCTGTAGTTTTGGGCATTCCCATGTCATACAAAGATTACCTACACAGACTCCTGCTCAACTAGTCCAAGGCAAGATGTGTTGTGTTGCAAGATAAGATTCCCATAGATTTACAGGTGAGCTCATTAATAATGCTGCAGTATTTTACAGTAACTTTGATACTGAAAGCTCCAAGTTCTTTCTTCCAAATCATAATTAAACAGCATAAAAGGCACAAGGGTACATAACATGTTAGTATAAAAATTATGTCTGTGAAATCGTATCTTGGGCATTTGAAAAGAATATTTTCATGAACAAAGATATAAAGAAGAGGAACAGATGTACTAACCAAAGCCATTGTTGGTGGAAACCTCACTGAAACAAAACCTGATGTTTATGGAAACAAAGTCAAAGACTACAAAGGGGATTTTTTGTTCTGTACTTAAGCTAAGTATGTAATTCATAATGGAAATAAAAAACACTGTGCTTGCCTCTCTCAAGGTTTTCTCAAAGGTGTCTCAGTGCTGCACTCACTAAGCACCCACAGAGGAGTTAGAGGCGCTTAGAACCTCATGAGAATAAGCCCTGTTGTAGGATCTGCTGCTCGCAGGAACCATTTGTGAAAGCACATTCAGTCTTTATTAGAGGAAGGGACAATTTCCAAAGCAGTCCTGAGATGCAGAAATGGACAAGAGTGACTCATAATTTATAAGGGAATAACAGAGGGTTAGACCTTTGATTCAGGATGTTAGTGCAAACTGGATTAAGGCACCAGTGATTGCAGTGCTGATAGCTGTGAATGCTTACCTCTGTCTGTCATCATCTTTTAGCAGCAATGAATTGGGAAGGAGGATAAAGGGTACCTCTAAGTGTTTCTTCTTTGGAGAAAGTAAACTTTTACATTAACTTCTTAAAATGCTCCATTGCACATGGAATGACATTTCTGACTCGAACTTAGTTTAGAATATTAAGCATATTTTTCCTCTTGTTCTGCCCCACAGACTTATTCGATAATGAAGTCAATTTTAATTCTTCACTGAAGAACTCAGTGACCCTCACACAATAAGTGTAAATATAATTTAGAAAGATCCTACACACACACAGATTTGTTAATCTGAAAGACATGAATCTGGGGAAGCAGTACCATTTCCTTGTAACTCTTAAATTTCTCTTTGCCACACTACATTTAAATTCCTGTTTTCCTAATAGTCATGCTAGCATTTTCACTGCTTATTGCTGAACATACGAAAAATAATGTCTGCTATCAGCTCTTGTGCTAAGTGAACTAAGGTTTGCATGCTGTTTGAATTATGCTTCTAATGATATTTTAAAATTAATAGTTTTCTTGGCTGACCTACTAAGCTGTATTAAAAAAACTCAAAACATTTGTTGGGGCAATTTTTACAGAATCTCTCGCGAAAACAATGGTTTAATAGAAACAAGAAATTTTGTAACTTTCTTTTCATACTGGCATGTTGTTACTTTTCTAGGCTGATCATATTTTTGTAATAGGCTTTATCTGGAAGAGGTTGAAGCAAGAGAGAGTTCTTTCCCATGGGGACAACTTGGGAAATAATATTGTGTGTTTTGCAAAGGCAGCTGTTATAAGATACCATTGTTAGGGGGCTAGTTCCTGTTGAGATGTTGTGGGAGGGCTTTAAAAAAAACTGACCACAATGTCCAAAATAGTTAGAGCTGACACATGGTAATGTATATGCCCAATAGAGAGCAACTCTGGAGAGGCGTGGGGAAGGAGTCACAAGGGAGAGTTGTATTAAGTGAGGAATGTGCAGTTTCCTACAGAATGGGAATTTTAAAGTCAGCTGAGCAGGGATACAGTGCAGGCAACAAAGAGGACACAAAATGGAGAATGCAATTCTGGGTTCTTTTTCTACCATTGTTGCTGACTTGCTGCATGATTTTTGAAGTGAAGGTTGATGGGAGGAGGGGATCTGGAGGAGGTCGCTTAACCTCTCCAGTTCCTACATTTCACGACGTGTAAAATGCAGTGATGCCAGTTCTGGGTCTTTAAACGGAAGACTTGCAATCTCCACTGTTTGAATCAATAGATGGTATGAAACATTTCTGCTTCTATTTTGAAGTTGTTCTGGTCTTCATGATTGTTAAAAAGAGCTTAAACCTGAAGGTGAAGACTCAGAAAGCATACCTCAAATAAAAACAAATCTATAATTGATTTTTTAAAAGCTCATGATTTTATTATATAACCTAACAGACATGTCTTGGTCATAGCATACACAGAGGTTTTTGTGCTAAGATTCTTGGTTGAAGATATGATTTTTTTTTTACAACTAGTAAAAGTATGCTGGTACTATCCCTAATCTGGACATAGCTGTACTGATATAAGATGCTGGTACAGCTTTTTCTCCATTCTTACATAGGAATAAAATACACTTGAATGAACGCATTTTACCTGTGGTCATATTACAGATTATAGAACTTGAGCTTTAATGGCAGTTCAGTTGGCACAACTGTTGTATTTCAACAAGCCCTTAGTAAAGCATTTGCCTTTGTGGTACTGAGGGCTCTCAGTCAACTGAGTCGGTGGATAAAGCCAGTCCTCAGAAGCCTCTTTACGTGGTCAAGGCTCAGAATGAAATGCACAAAAACAGGGATCAGTAGCAGGGATTAAAACCCAAGACCTCTCCTCCAGGCACATGCTGTAACTGCTTGGCTATAGAGTCATGTCCCTGTTTGATCTTTGCCTCTATGGCCTTATAAATTCATGGCACATAAATTCAACAAGGCAGGTAGGGAATGCCCCACCCAGAGTAGCCTAAAGCCTGGTTATTAGGGTCACCATATAAAAAGGTAAAGAAATAACCTATCCAATCATAAACTCCAAGTCACTCTATCCATCAGTGGTGATATGTGTTCAAAAACCAGCAGGTAACAACCACAATTACAACTGAGGACACATAGGCAGGTATTCAGTCTAGAGTAGGGAAAGAACAAGTTGGAGATTACTTAGATAAACCAATGTTTTCAAATTGGTGGACTGATGAAAGTCATCCCAGACCAGCGAAGGTAATTGCAATGCCATTGACTAACTGAGAATTCAAGATCACGTAAGATTCTGGAAAAATGGAGGGGGAAAACAAATATAATATCTAATATATATCAAATATAATATCTAACTTTATTCTTTTTTAAAGGGAGGAAGGAGGACTTGGAGAATTATAGACTGGTCAGTCTAACTTTAGTGTCTAGAATGGTAATATGTATATGTGTGTGTGTATGTGTGTGTGTGTGTGTGTATGTGCTTATAATATATAATATATATAGATATTATAAGTACTTAATTGCTAAGCACCTACAGGATAATAAGGTAACAAGTAATGGCAAAAATGGGTTTATCAGGAGCAAGTCATACCTAACCAACCTGATTTCCTTCTATAACAAGGTGACAGGCCTTACAGATGGGAAGGGGAGGAATATGGATGTAATATAGCCTTGTAAAAGTCAAGGTATTGATGGTCTTCCATGAGATTCTCCTACATAAGCTAAAGAAATAAAGACCAGATCAGCAGTGTCAAAGATATGGCCCACAGAGGCATTTTTCTCTGACCACGCGGCTGTTAGTGATGCTGGGAATTTGGATGTGGGGTGAGTGGTGGTGGGGCCCACCACTGAATTCTGGCTATGGAGCCCATTGGGAATGAACACTGGAAGTGGGAAGCAGGGGAGCAGGCAAAGACTGTTTTAACCCCTATGCCACTTCTGGGTCCAGATCCAGTCTGTGAAGCTCCTCAGTTTGGATCCAGCCTGAAGGCCCAGATGAGTTTGAGACCCCTGGTTTAGATGAACCCAAGAAAATGCCAGTAGAACACTCATTGGATAATTGTACTCAAAGGCTAGTCATAAATAGCTCAATGCTAAACTGGAAAAGAGTTTCAAGTAGGATTCCCCCAGGATCCCCTGGGTCCAATACAGTTTGTTATCTTAGTTAATGATTTGGAGGATGGAATAGAGTATATACTTATTAAATTTGCAGATAGCACCAAGTGGCGTGGGGACCAGACACTTTGAGGGCCAAAGTTAAGATTCAGAATGACCGTAATAAACTGGAAAAATGGCCTGAAACAAACAGGATGACACTCGATAAGGACAAGTATGAAGGACTCCACTAAGGAAGGAACAATCAAAGATACAAATACGAAATGGGAATGACTGGGGAGCATGTGTTGTACGCAAAGAAATCTATTCAAAATGTGTCCTAAATAACTAATGGAAATGATTCTGCCACCCTGTTCAGCACTGATGAAGCCTCATTTGGAATACAGTCTGTTCCATATTGAGTGCCACACTTTAAGAAATATATGGATAAATCAAACAGTTCAGGACAAGCAACTAAAATGATTAGAGGCTAGAAAACACAACAGATGAAGAAAATTAGGAGTTCTTCATCTAGGGAAGAGAGGAAAGAGGGGGAGGTTAATAATACTCTTCAAATACAGTAAGAATTATCATAAGGAAGGTAACAGTCACTTTTTCTCTGTGTCCAGAGGGGATGGAACAAAGAAATGATCAACTCAAGTTGCAACATGGAAGAATTTAGGTTAGGTATTAGGAAGAACTTCCTCACTACAAGTTCATTAAGCAAAGAAACAAATTCCTTAGACAAGTGATGGAATCTCTGTCATTGGTAGATTTTAAATAAAAGCTACACAAACACTTATGCAAGATGGTTCAGACAAAGATAGCCTTGCCTTGGACAGGAGAAGGTTGGACTAAATGACTTCTTCAAGTTTCTTCCAGCTCCATTTTCTTGTAATTGTATAAAACTGTGTTCAATTTATCAGAAATTGAAATAACAGAACAAAACAGTACATCTCTATTGGTGAGGCTGCAGCTGGAGTACTGTGTCCAGTTTTGGGTGCTGCACTTCAACAGAGATATGGATAACCTGGAAAGGGTTCAGCAGAGGGCTACTGGTATGGTTGAGGGCCTGCAGGTAAAATCATATGCAGACAGATTGAGGGACCTGAATCTCTTCAGCCTCCACAAGAGAAGGATGAGAGGTGATCTTGTGGCTGTCTACAAGCTCATCAGGGGGGTCAGCAGGAAATAGGGGATACTCTGTTTACCAGGGTGCCCCTTGGGATTACTAGAAACAATGGCCATAACCTGAAGGAGAGCAAATTTAGACTGGACATCAGGAAAAAAATCTTTACAGTGAGGGTTGCCAAAATATGGAATGGGCTTCCAAGGGAGGTGGTGTTTTCCCCTACCTTGAAGGCATTTTTAAAAGGAGATTAGACAAGCAGCTGGATGGGGTTACTTGACCCCAGTGCTCTTTCCTCCCCAGAGCAGGGGGTCAGAGTCAATGATCTAATAGGTCCCTGCCGACCCTAGAAATCTAGTAAATCTGTTAAACGGATGGTCAATCCTGTTATCCATGTTATGGATGAATTAAGCAGTAAATCTGAGTTCTCCATCTTAAGTGAAGAAAAAATCTACTTTCAATGTTTCATGTCTGAACACAGCAGTTGGCCCAGAGCCTTTATTATTCCATGTAGTAATATTACTCTATAAAACACAAAACTTATCAGTGAGTTCAAATTCTATTTCAGTAAAAAAAACAAATGTACCTGATGCTTTCCAGTGATGCCCACACAAGTGTTTTGTGAAACTTTGGGATGTGTTTTGTATGTCATCCCTGGACAATGAAGTAATACTTATTAGTATTAATGATCTACCTATAGACAATGGCCTTACATTACTGGAAAACTATTTTATTTAGTAGTTGACCTAAACAGCTTCTAAGATGCTAAGTGACTTTAAGTTGTATGGCTTGATCATGGATCACATGTATTATGGTAACACTGATTTGATTCTTTAAGATATGAATTGCCTTGGAAATGTAAACTGTTCAGAACAAGCTTTTCTGGTGGACTAAGTGAGAGAGAAACAGAAATTTTCAGTCTCAGTGACCAAAATGGAGAGGAGAGAAAGTTCATCTTCAAATTTATGGACTGTTTCAGGGTGACATTACATTTATTTGGAAGAAGAATAACAACTCAAGGGAATACCTGGATTATACCTGACCCTTTAAGGGTCACATGTCTGCAGAGGAGGTCAAAGGGGACAGCTTTCTGGAGCAAGGTATGTTTCTAACAGGAGAGTTTGTTCTCTCGACTCAGCAGTAGTGGAGCTTGTGCAAGCTATGGGCCTATTCTCCCCTTTCTTTTTGAGTCCAAGCCTAGTAAAACACCAGTTTTAAAGTCATTCCTGATCCAAGAATGTAAGAGTTTGCTTAAATCAGGACCAAGTGTGGAATACAATACTGACCATCCCTGAGGAGTGTGACTAACCGTTGATGATGAGCCAACTGGGGTAAAACAATGAATAGCAGGATAGTCAGCCTACATTTGTTCTTTATCAAGATGAATTCTCTCTTAAGAGATTAGTCTGCAGAATGAAATCTAAGGACTGAGAACTTGCCGAAGGTCCATAGCATGACTCATTTAAAAATAGAATAACTGATACTGGTAGGATACGGTTCATTTCCAGCATACAGGGAAGAATTAAGAATGACCTGATAAATCTTTGCATTTAAACTTTTGGTTCTTCAAACTATCCTCCCCCCCCACCCCCAAAGCAGCAAAGAATGGCTCTAAATTATGAGGGTATGATACATTTGCACCACAGTTATTAGAACCAGATTTACTGTATAAAATCTGTAAACAATTTGCAAGGAATGGGTGGTCTTATCACAAACCTACACCTCCAGTGTGGGGATATGCCGTTCCAAATGGCTTGATTAATGTAGTATTTGCCTGTGTTATGTGTATGCTTTGCCCATAACGTCATGCTAGGCTATCTACTGGAGATATTATTCCTTTCTCAAATCCCTTGCCTGAAAGCATGATCTTCTTCAATCAAAAGCTTTATTAATACATAGAACAGGTGCCTGCTGTATGCCTTGTGTCCAGGACGGTTTAGAAACAGACACAAGCTGATGCATTTAAAATAACCTGCACCCATATCTGTTACAGATCTGTTACTTCTGGCTCAACTTTATTTCAAGAGAGATCATTAGCTGAAACATCTCTTTGGCTGCAAAAGTCATTAAATATCAGTTATCCTGCTATAGGCAGGACGTTTTGTGCTCAAAATTATTATAAAATAAGACTGTATTCAGGACCCCAATTACATAGGTATAGCAAACCAATGTCACTCTTTAAAAGCAGAAGCTGAGATGGGATTACGTAGCTTACTGTTGAGTGTGCCTTTCCTAGACAAAACAGGTAAGGAAAAAATACCTGTCATTCTGCCCTGCCCCACATTGAAAGGAAAGAGCTACTGCACTAAGGGATTGGTAACTGTCTCCTTAAGAGTTAGTTTTCTTTAAAAAGTTTGAGTCTGGAATGCATGTTTACATTTGTGCAATGTGCAATACAGAGCTAGCATGTAAAGTATGGGAATAGCAGGAGATGCTGCTCCATTCAGCTACAGCAGCAGCATTTTGTCACTAGATGTCACTCTTCTGGAAAAAAAATCTTTGAAGATAAATAACTAAGGTGAGGATTCTGGAATTTCCTATTAAATAAACAGAACTAAAGATACCTTTTTCTTCATTATTTTAAAGTTACACTAATGCTCCATGATTTATTTTGCACACTGTTTTGACTTCTTATAAAAAGTTGAAATTTAAACCTTTAATTTAAACATTTTAAATTTTGATAGCTAGTCGATGGTCTCAAAGCTAGAAAGGAGTAGGCTGGGTTTAAATAACCCATCACAGCAGCCAAGTAATGTAAACCTTTCCCACCTAGCAAAAATCTAACTTGTAAATGATATGAAGATTGAAAGACATGCAGAACAAGTACTTCTCTCTTCATCTGTCTGATCACTAGAAGACACTTGAACATGTTCAGCCTTATCCTCCTAGAGCTATGAATTGCAAACTCCTATTAAATTCAGAGTGAAGCTCAGCTCCTAGATGCTGAAACAGAATACTGAGAGAAATATCAACTATTCATAAAAAAGCCTGCACATCTTTAAACAAACATTGTAACATTAAAATTGGTAGCAAACATGAGCATTAACATTAGATAACCCATTTATATGGCTTCTATTATGCTCAGCTAAGACTGATTTAGAAAAGAAAGAAAAACTAGGAGAATGGATCGATCTCTCTGAGAACCATATTTTGAAGCTTCCAACGGACACCCCTCCTACCTGCTTATATTTAGGCCACCTTCC
The DNA here is from genome assembly GCF_001723895.1 of Crocodylus porosus. Classification (NCBI taxonomy): domain Eukaryota; kingdom Metazoa; phylum Chordata; order Crocodylia; family Crocodylidae; genus Crocodylus; species Crocodylus porosus. Next base: position 66,145,936 of record NW_017728907.1, on the reverse strand, counting down.
CAAAGATGCACACACCTACATCAACTTTCATTTCTACAAAAAAAAAAAAAAAAAAAAAAATTTTGTAGCACTTTTATAACTAGACATTTATTCTACTCTCAAAGCTTGAAATTGTATGTTTTCTGCAGCAGGAATACAGTCCATGTAGCTATTAACTGTACTAGTTACAAAGCGATGCTTAGAATAGCAGACAGCTAGGACTGGCCGTCAAAGGATTCAGCACTGAAAGTTCATTTGTCTTAAATATTTTCTTCATTTTCTCTGAAACTCCACAATTGAAAAATAGACACCATGGTACCTGGCACATGGGACACTGATTTCTCGGACATCTCTAAGGAAAGGGAGAGATTAACGACGGAATTGGCTGCAACAGAGCATGACTGAGAATGCATCTATCTATATTTATGCCTTCAAAGGGGTAGTTCACATAAGTAGAGTGCTGTATTGCCTCATGCAACTGCATCAGTGATGATGGTAAAGTTGCTATTTAAATGTTTGTGGTTTATTCTGTGACATCTCTCAAACCACTATTGTTTCTATGCTGCCTCTCTGCCTTTACTCTGTAGTTTCGTCCCATGGAAAAGTTATGTTTTTTTCATTGCCTGCTTCTCCCACATTTACTCCCCTTAAAAGTCTCAGGAAACAGTGAGAAAGAGCTCTTCCACCAGCAAAAGGTGTCTGCAAATACTAGCATCAACAAAAGCTCAGACTTTCTCTTGGCGAGGAGACCAAGTTCTCAGAGCTTTACTGTCTGGGCCATGAGGTAACCCTAAAGTGTGAACACTGCTCCTTGAGAAACTACCTGAGCACCCCTATGGTTGGAAGGAGGAGCCAACTGGAGAAGTTTGGGAGAGACCAGAAGAGCACTGTGTAGCTGCTGTATGTACAAGGCAGGACCTGTAGGAGGCAGTAGCTATTCCACCACTTTGCTAACTCTCATGCAGAGGAGGCTGACCTAACAAAAACAGCAGCAAAAAGCCTATTTTCCCCCTTCTTCTCTTTCCCATAGCCCATCAAATGCAAGCTTCTGAGTCTCTTTCCCTTTCAAGTGTTTATTGGTGTTTTGGGGCGATGTGCCTTGTAGTTGTATGACAAAGTTTGCATAGTTTTAAGAATAGGTTAGACAGGGATGGGATGGGATGGGTTGGTTTGTATAAATATGACCCTGCCCTGAGAAGGGAGGTGGATTAGGTGATCCCCTGTGGTTCCTTCCAGCCATATTTTTTTTTTTTTTTTTTGACTTCAGCAAGATACAGATTTCTGAAAGCTAACAGAGGGCTCTTTCAAACCTAGTTATGCAGGTCATGCAGTTTCTTATTTCACTCAGAAAAACCCACTCAAGAACAGCATGTTAACTATAGCTTTTGGCCAAAAAATGAAAACCACTGAAGATAAGGAGTATTACTGGCAAAAGTTATCTGCAAGTGCAAAAAAATTCTTTAGAATATATTTTCTTAATTTCAGTTTTATTCAAAACTAACACACTTCAAAAATGAATACATTCAAAGGTATAAAGCCAACTAGGAGCTGGGGGGAGCAATTGGAGAGCTTTGTTTTCTTCTTTGTTATGCAAAGAAATGGGTAGGTATGAAGATGATATCTGATGGTTCTAAAAGCTTAAAAACCAGTGATGGCACTAATTTTTGTTCCTTGTTTAAGAAAACCCTTCAAATGTTTTGCGTTTAATTTTGAGCCATTTAATGGTAATCTGCTAGGTGCTGCTTGTGCACTCTAACTGAATTTCAATTTCTACCTAGCGTAGCTGAAAAAGTAAAATATTGATCTAGTAATAAGAAAAATGTTGTTCACCAAACATAGGTGGTGAAAAATCAGAAGTGTCAAGCATTCATACTTGGTTAAACATGTATAGAAATACTTGTCATCCCCATATTTAACAAAAAAAAAA
>NW_017728907.1:66128252-66143860 GCF_001723895.1 Crocodylus porosus | reverse complement strand
CACACAAACATACAGGGTTGCACTGTGCTCATGCAAGGTAGGTCAATGATGTACCTAGACTCCTGGTAGCCCTGAGCAAACTTTTAGTATCTGTGTCCCCTCTTTACGAGAGATAAAGATGATAATGAATTGGACGACAGGGGAAAAAAAAAGTACCATTTTCATTCCCCCTTTTTGTCCGGGCCCTGGGCAGCCACTTGGTTTGCCCACACCTTTGTCCGGGTCTGAGGTAGGTATACAATATAGCTTCCTCTTGTGGTGCATATTTGAAATATTTAAGAATACTTTTGTAAATACATTTATTTCGAAAGTTAGTGGATAGTATCATCTTGTTCCAGGACTACCTGACTGATGCATAATTTTAGATGAGCTTAATATTGTTAACTATGTGAACAGAGCTCAGCCATAAAACTCGACAATGTGTTTGCTTAGCATGCTACAGCAGAAAGTTTATTCAGTTCCATTTTGAAAATATTTGCAACTGAAATTTATTTTAGCCAACTCAGACATAAGCTTTAAAGTATAGGCTGTATATAACTCAAATACAGGTAGTACTTTTTATAACAATAACTTACAGGTACAAACAAATGATAAGCTACAATTTCACAAAGAGTTGTAAACATTTTGCACAATTGTCAGTCCTTTCTGTTAGGCAAAGTGCTCTTTTCGATGACAAATAAATTAACAAACACATAACTAGAGTGGACTACTTCCAGACAATACAAAAAAGGTGTTTTCAATAAGTCTTGTAAACAACATAATAGTTATTTATGCAGAATCCATAAAAAGTGTCTTGCAGGCCAACTATACTTACATATCTGGGCATGGTCTTGAAAACGCTTTGGATGTTAAATTAAAAAAATTAACATTAATATCTTTTCAATGATATTTTAATACACAATAAATGACTCTTGAGATTACATCCTCAATAGCTTATATCCCTGAAAGAAAGGAATTAGGTGTGACTTATTGGCAGTTGTGTCATTGAATGGGGTAGCAAGGGCTGGAGTCCAAGAGCTGTAGGTGAATGAGCTACAAAAATAGAAAGATTTACTGGTCAACCTTGTTGGAAGTAAAAAGTATTCGCAAACAAAAACAAACCAAAAAAATTCACACCACCCCATACAGCACTGCAGTATTTGGACCAGACCAGCAAGGTGCAATATTTTCACTGGTCTCAGCAAGATCTCGTCTAGTACAGTTTAAAAAAAAAAAAAAAAAAAAGATTTTAGCCACTTCAAAGCACAGTGTTACAGTCATGTCTAACCCTTCATTCTGGAGCACAATAAATTAGTGCCAGCTCCATCTATACCCCATTCAGGCACATTATTCTGCAGTTTTGGAAGAAAGCTAACTGGGACCCTGTCTGCAACTACAGATACGGTTGTATCAAGGAACCCGATTACAACAGTCATAGGCAATGCATGGGGGGCACGTGCCCCCCCTGAGATTGGCCCTTGCTGGCTGGGGAGTGGGGGGTGACTGCCAGTGTCCCCCCTGAGATGGTGGGGGTGCCAATAGAAGTGCTGCCAGCAATCTGCTGCTGGGGGACTGCCCTTCCTCCTGGTCAGTGATCAGCTGCTGGTGCCCCCCCCCACCCCATCAGGAGGCACCAGTTGCCCAGGACAACAGTTATTTTCTAACCTAGTTACAAACACAGTTCAAACCTATAATGTAGGTTTCAACATGGTTGCAAAACACAGCTAGTTTCCAGTCTGTATTATGAACCAGAACTAAATATTGGATATCTGGTTATGAAACAACTATGCAGTAAGTAGACTGTCCAGTACAACTGTGGAAAGAACCCTGGTCTACAGGAAATTGCTAGGTCTTTCACCAATTTCTACTAATCCCTTCAATGCTTGGTATACAAGTCTCAAAAGAACAGTATATCTAAAAACCCTGACTTTAGGGGATAAAAAAAAATTGCAAACTGTTTTCTTTTAAAGTTACCTTTAAAAGTTAGCAAGAATTACATTTCTACAATGAACAGCAACAAGTGAAGTGTTAAAATATACAATTTCTTATCTCTAGCATCCATGGTATGGAGAAAGTACATTCATATTAACCAAGTTTGTAGCTATGCTTTACAGCAAAGATACTAAGACACTCACCTCTTAAATGAAGTGTAGATAGCAGCTAAAGTACTAAGAAGTTCCATACAATGAATACTGGGAATAAGAAATTAAATAAATGTATTTACTATTCATCAACTGGTAAGTATTCTTGCTGCAGCTCATAAAGCCTCCCTCATCTTAGTCTCAGATTTACAAAGAGTTACAGTAAGTTATTGTACCTACCATCCATATAACTATGTAGAGCAGTTAACATAGTCCCATCTTGGGGTACATATGCAGAGTATGCCATTTCTTCTAACATTGGTGGAGACAGCCTAGATGGTTGAACTGCTGTGACAGGAGCAGTAGATGAGTGATTAGGACTAACATGTTTCTTATGACGTGCTCTACAGTTTTGAAACCACACCTGCAAAGGGGGAAGAGTTGCATCATGTTGATTCACTGCATTTATTTTGACATGTCAATATGATAAAACCCTTAGCTTTAAATTTAAATTGAGTTTAGTGTCAGAGTATATAGGTTCTTAAATGGAACAATCAAAAATAGGCCAAAGCATACATGCTATCGTGAGCTAGATAGTTGAGGCATACCAAATTCTGTTACTAGTGGTGCACAAGGGACTGAAATGGTAAGAGTCACATCCTGTCACCTTTGATTTTGCAGCCTGAATGACTGTGGTATCCATTTACAGCTGGGTTGACTGGGGACAGCTTTCAGTGAAAGTCCAGAGTGAGACTCTCCCTCTCTCAACTCTGGATCTGTAGCAAGATACCTCAAATGCTCTACTGCTGTGCCCCAAAATTGTTGAAAGGAAGGTCAAAATATCCTCTGATTCCAGTTTTATTTCTTGTAATCTGTAACAGACTGGCCTCCATCCTTTGAAATGTGGTCCCATTAGCCAGGGGCTTCAATTTACAGACATAGTCTGTCAAACTTTTAGGCTACGGATAAGATAAGAGAAAGTCAGGGTAGGATAATAGTAATCATGTTGAATGCGAAGGGATTCCAGCCAAAATTTTGATTCTGTGTTCGACCTAGAGTTTTGGATGGGTTTGTGGATTAAGATCTCTCTAAATAAGTTAACAAATAGCCACAAAATGTTAATATTTTTACAGTGTGAATATGGTGCACAATTTTGGAAAGCAGACAAATGTGATTAGACCTTGCTTAAAAAAAGAAAGCAATTTCCTGATTTTTTTTTTTTTTTTTTTAAACAAGTTTTGATGCATAGGGCATACAGTGAAGATATATTTTTAAAAGGTAACACTTTTAGGTACTCAAATATTGTATCCTCCCTCCCTAGTCTAACAAATATGAATGTTCTAATTCTTTCCCCAACTCAGGAAGTTTGACCTGGGAGTTGCACTTAAACCACTGTATAGATCTTTTTCCAAAAGAAAAAATTTACATCCAGTAAGAAAATTAAAGTTATGGCAAGTTGTTATGGAAGTCACAGACCTAGAATTAAGTAAGCAATTTAGTACAGTTACCTGTATCACACGCCTGCTCAAGCCTGTTCTTTCTGCCAGTTTTTGTAGGGTCTGTGCATCTGGATTGTTGTCCTGAGCAAACTGTGCTTGCATAACCTGAAAAGATAAGATTTTTAATTGAAGTGTTCATAAAGCTCCTTGGTCAATTTCAGAGGATAATGCTCGTCTTAATTAGTTCTTCAAACATGCTGTCCCAGTACATCATTAAAAAAAGGGGGAAAAAAAATTATCTTCTGATATTGTCTCCTTACTCTGATAAAGTGGCCACATTCAGAAACTTAGCTTTATTCTGGTTTGTACTAGTCACTGAGGGAAAAGAAATTCAGTTATGATTTCACTAGAGAGGGATTATGGAAGAGAATTCATTGCAGACTAATCCAAATATGGTTGATTAAGAAAGTGTCTATAGCTGCAGACCACTTAATACACAATAGGGGCAAGGAATGAACTTTCAATTTGACAGGTTCAAAGAGACCAGTCAATCAATCTCAGTCTGTATTCTAAAGAGGATCCCCACTTAATCCTTTTCCAGCTGCCCTGAAATATGCATGTAATTTTGAGGCCCAGAGTTTGCCACATTTACCTTTAATCCATCTCTGAATGACATGCAAGCTATAAACTGTTCCTGCCACTGCTTAAGATTAAAATGATGTTAAGGACTCCATAGTGTAATACTTTTTAATGGAAACTTATTTATTGTAAAATGAATGGCCATTTTGTAGATGCAGATATCAATTTGATGTGAATTTGATTATAATACAGATTAATCCCTTCAGCATCTTGAACTAAAAAACTTGAATTTTTACTTTGTTCCCTATGTTAGCATGGCTGCATATCATTAAGTAGTAGCATTCTACCCCAGAAATGGACTGTGTTTCAATTGCTGGCAAATAATTCATACACAGCAGCAAGCTATAGTTTGCAGACTACTTGGGGTCCCATCAGATGAAAGGCACTATTACACCCTGAAAGAATATTTCTTACTTAAGGTCTGTAATAATTTTAGTTTTGTGGCCTTTTGCTGCAAATTCTGTGCCAATATAACTTTAGATTCTCTTATTTCTGTGTTTTGGGGATGAAGTGAAGCAAATCTATCCTTCAACCATTTGCAGGTTTGCAAAATTTTGTTTTAGTGTGAACCAAACTGGAGCATCTCACAGAGCACTAACTACCCCAGTCATGCACAATATACATTTCCTCTTGTATTTATAATCCCTGTACATTGAAAAGCTTGGGCATTCTTTTGTTCAAGTAGTGACTTTTTTTTTTGGACTCCTCCATCTTGATATTCATTCTGTCCTCCCCCTTCCATGGGTTCCACTTCACCTAGCTGGAAACAAATAAAGCCTCTATCCTACTGCAGTCTCACTTCCTATGCAACCGTTTGTAAGTGTGTTGGAGGGCATGGTACTGCCACAAGACCACTTCTGTTTCTAAGATGTAAAATGGTACAACTCTAAGTTGGAAGCAGTCCGGACTAGTGGCATTTCTCTTCTTCTAGCTGTCCAGTTCTCGGGGGGGGGGGGCGTTTTGGGCGTTTTTGGTTTTGTTTCTACAAGATGCTCACACAGAACTTTTCAGACTTTTTACTTTTGAGATTCAGGACATTCTTTAAAAGAGAACCACCTCTTTTACTGCATTGTATAACCCATGAATACTGCCTGACTGCCTCTCTGGTCCAGTGCTCTGGATGCAACTAGCTGTCCACATCATTTGCTCCTCCTTAAGAGCTATAATTTCTTCAAATTTAGTTTTACCATAACTTTTCAGGAATTGTTGTCACTCCCACACTTTTTCTTCAGTGGTTTCATAGGCTAATGCAATAAGTTTCATTTCATTTACAAAAGCTGATTTAGCCCATTTACTATATTGATGTTTTACATCAGCAACTGCTCTCTCTCAACTGGAAGCCCATTCTGTTGCTATAATTTTCATATGGGAAAAATTAGTCTCTTACTTGTTAATCGAGTTTCTCCAAGTCCCAATATGCCAGCCCATATAGTGGGTATAAGTCCTCCTACCAGCAGATGGAAACATGAAAAAAAATAAAGCTCTTGTGGAGTCAAAGTTTGTACAGTGCTTTGAATATAGAGCACTATGAGGTGTGCATTAGCTGCTTTTACATAAGAGTAACTTGGTAGCTGGATGAACCTATTCAGATTTCCTGAGCATTAAATTTGTATTCAGCTTATGCCAAATGTCCATAAAAAGTTAAAGGAGGAACTGATTTCCATATTACCAAAACAAGACATGACAGGGTGGGATGCCTAGGCTGAGACTGTCACCTTAGTTCTCATTGATTTCCTGCCCTTTGAGAATTTGAAAGCCTCTTTCAATTCCAAAGCAGATATGTATTTGTGGATACAACTAAGGAACAGATGTCTTGGTTACCAAATAGAAAAATCTTAGCCTTCCATAAATCACTCTCTAAAGAACTTTCCCCATGTCAGTTTGCAAGTAATATAAAGGTATTTAACATGTGCAGATAGTAGTCGCTCATATTTCTGGGAGAGATGCATTACTCCTGTTCCCAGAGAGGTACTTAAATTATTCTGAACAAGCAGATGGAACTACCCAAACTTGTCTCTGTATGCTGCTTTAATGTGGTTTCAAATCAAAGATCACAATGAAGCATGATGATAGCAGCTGTGAATTTCCCAAAGACAGATATGAGCTGGAGTTAAATTTAGATAGGATAGATTCTGCCCACATTATTTCAGGGGTGCAAACAGAAGCTTCATGAATTGAGAGGAAAGGCTAGAGACAGGCAACTATAATGTAGAACAAACTGAGTCCCAGATCACAAGGTTCTACATGGAAAGGAAGATGATTTAAGAAAGTTGCATTAACTCCAGAGGCCAAGAACTCCTAGATAAATATGCAATCTGTAGGGCAATACCACATTTAAACTGTAGTTCCCTAGAAGCTTCTGCCCACCAAAGTGAAAGGCAAAAAGATACAAGATCGAATCTATAGCAAAAATTATCCAGTTCTAAAATCTAACAGGCCCTGGAAAAGATTTTTTTTTCTCCCCCCCCTAGTCATCCTGTAAAACTAAGATACCATTAATTAAAGTTGGATAAGATAGGAGTTAAGTTTTCATCTGTGGTAAATCAAAAGAAATTCTAATTGGTACATGCCTATTCCCTTGGTTGAATCTGGTTCTGGTTCAACAGCTGCTTCGGATTGGAGTCTCTCCACAACTTGGACTAAAAAACAGACAACTGGTTTGATGCAATGCTAAATCAGGCTGGGATACCATTCACATCTAAACAGGTCTGTCCCAGCTGTTTACACAGGAGGTTTAAATGGCAATTAAGTCAAATTAACTGTCATTGTTCCAAGACAAGGGTTAATTCAAATAATCCACAGGTATTTAATGGGAGACAATGGGTTTGTCAGTCTATAAGGTCTGGGGTTTGCTGCAATACAAGAGGCTTGAGGAGATGAAACTACTGCCCATTTTTAGCAGAGACAGCAAAGAAGGTAGGAGTCTTAGGCCCCAGCCTCTTTAATCTTCATCCCAATTTCCTCTTTGATGTCTCCTCCAGATTATTGCTAATATACTGGTCCACTGTTTAGCTCTGCATCTATGCCTTCTCCTTCAGTGGCTAAAGTGGCAATGGAGATTGAGAGCATTCTCCAATAGCCAGCTATGCAATACATTAAGTGCCCAGTTTCTTTCATTACTCTGTTCATCTTTATTACTGCCCAAGATGTCGCTTACCTAGCAAATGTTCTGTTTTATTGTTAAGGAATAAGAATGTGCCATCCAAACAGAGTTCAAGATGAGTCAGAGAAACCAAAAGTTAGTCGCACATGAATGAAAGCTTATCTGTAACACTGCCAAGCTATATAAATTGAGGGCATCCTGCCCCTAACCCCAAGGGGAATACATTGGACTGTAACAGCTGAGTACTGGCTAGGAACTGAACTGGACATTCAGTTTTAGAATTAGATCCTGCAAAAAGGTGGTCTTGTTGACCCAAGTATCACACACTAATTAACAAGAATGCTACCCTCTCACCAGGGCATGTGCTCATTATTCTACCTATATCATCAAGGTCTGGGAGCATAAAAATCTCTCTTTCCTAAGAGACAGCCAGAACTACCATTTTGTCTTGGGGAAAGTACAGGACCTTAAATATCCAGTATTGATCAAGAATGAAAGACTGAAGAAACAGTTACACTATATAAATGCGGACATATAGAAAGAATTAGATGTAGAAATAATTAAATTAGGCCCCCCTCTGCCTAGCCTATAAGACTTGGAGTCTTTAAATGCATGGTCTGAAGCTATGTTTGGTGGTGAAGCTGAAACTAGTCAGACATTTCAGTCTCTGAAAGATAAACCAAGATTCTCTGTAAAGTTCTAAAATAATTTATGATAGAAAATGGTTTATTTTCAGGAAAGACAGTGATGCTTGGGTGACTTGATATCAGAAGAGAGACCTGGTCCAAAGCTAGAAATCCAGAACAAGACAATCCTGATATGGAAGGAAGCCCCGAGTAACAGAGCAGGTTCAGCCAGCCAACTCCCTTTAGAACAGACCAGACCTCACAAGAGTTTCAATTCAGCATCCCAAAACATGCAGAACACCTCACATGAGTTCTTGCTTGCAGGAAGAAACATATCCAGTGACTGAGCTGGTGAAGAGGGACATGAGAAAAAACTTTAGCGCTATGCCTTGAAACACAAAATGCAAACAGTGGCAGTGAGCCTCTTGGTGCTGGCACTTTAAATGCTACAAAAATGAATTTATATCTACCCCACTCAACCCAACCCTGCAGGGAGGTAGTTCCTAAAAACAGGAAGCTTGAATATTTAAGCTAATGTTCTGAAAATTAAATCAATGCTACACTCAATTGCAGTGGCTAACAATTTCAATGGATAGAAACAAGATTTGCACAGTTCAGAAAAAAAGTCAGTCGTTCAAGACACGAGGTGAGGGGCAAGGAATATTCACTGGATAGCTTTCCTTAATCGCCATTTACGTAACCTATAGAACAGTAATCTTGGTTGCACATAAGCATACTAGGAAGATTTTTGCCTTTCCTTCTCCAAGGACATAAATCAGCCTTTAGCAGAAGACTGTACAATTATGCCCCTCTTCTGCACCCTCCTGGATAAAATAAGGAAGGTCATTTGATTGGAGTCAACCTGGGGGTTCTTGTTTATGCTGATGTGAACATAATACTTCCCAATTCTGAAGAGACACAACCTTGATTGTCATTAAAAAGAGCTGATTGTGGTGTTCTAACGAAATCTAAAACTCCAACCAACTAGTGTCCTAAGGAGCCACATGTAACAGATTTCCATAGCATCTCTTCATATTACATAGTTCTGAAAATTCTTCGTCTTTACATGCAATTACAGTAGTGACGTAAACTTCTGATGAAATTTATTTAATCAAGCAGCCAAAATAGTTCAACATTTTGGTTTCCATTTTGCAGCATATACCAGCTGCCCCAAGGGAAATAAAAAGCTTGAGGACCAACCAACTACTCCATATTAAATTGCTAAAGCTAACAAAATATTGCAGAAACATGCTATCTTGATAATTTATGTAATTTACGGCATACACAATGTTTATATGCATCTAGTTTTAACAGTTAGTTTCAAATGGTTACAGTGCTGCCTCTACCTGGAGTTGATCTGCTGTGAAGCTGGTCCGAGCTCTTTTTGCTGGTTTTGGATGATTAACATCTTGTTCTGTTAATAATGCTCCTTCCACATTAATCCCATTCCCTGAAAAGTTTTAAAAGAGTCTGTTAATAATTCAAGCTAATATTAGTTAGTAAGTCACACTATTCTGAAATAGAAAAGTAAATAATATCAAAGACTATCTGAATAAGATTTGCTTTGTTTTCTTCAGAAGTATAGAAAGCAAGTTGAATGTACAAGAATAAAAGCAAATGCATCAAATCATGTGAGCAACATTTAGTTCACATACATACAGCTCTAGCCTTAAAGCTAGAGAACTGCTCTCAAGGAAGCAACAATGGCAAATGATATTTAATACCAAACGAGAATATTACCATTTTCAACTTCTCTTTTTAGGTTGTCCAACATACAGTCATAGTGTATTCTACAAAGGACTTTCTCTTCAACCAAAGCGAACTCCTCCCCAGTGGAAAGCTGTCTTTTGCAGGAGAAGCAGGCAAAGCACGCCAAGTGATATACATTTCCCTTAGCCCTTCGGACCCAGTCAGTAGAATGGATGTGTCTGCCACAGCGTGAACAACGGGTTCCATACCGTCTACAACAGGGGTAAACAAAAGGGTAAATCACAGGACCAAGTCATTTTAGACTAAACTGTCACTCTGGGAAAATTAGTGGCAAGTTGATGGAGAAAAGTAGTTGGAATTCAAAGTGTACTGATCATATTCATAGTGAGAGGACTGTCACAGTTACATTTACAGAAACAGTTAAGAATTTGCACCTGGTGGTTTTAAGAACGGACCACTGCTCATTTAAAGGTTTAAATTTTGCCTTCTGTCTTCAGGAAGGTATTAGTCATCCAATTACTAAAGTGAATTCGCAGATATCCAGTCCCCGCCCTCACTTTCTAAAGCTCTTTTTCTAATGGATTGTCAGCTGTCTCCTTGTGCTATTGACCCTGTGTTCTATGACCTTCCAATTATTCAAACATTATTTCATGTTGACAAAGTAGCTTGGTAGCTCAAACTCTTGTATTTAACTATACAATTTCTTTGACAACTAACCAAAGATTAAAGCAGAGAATTTCCAGAGGGAGAGAAACTAGACTTCAGGAAATAACCAGGAGAAAGAAAAACAAAAACATATAGTTGCTGTACTACGTTATTCTCATCTTTAAGAGAAATTTAAATACCCAGGTATGTTTACAATGCTGGGAAAATGTTTCCTTGTGAAAACGTGACTATAGTTTCAAGAACACCACAGTGACTAGGATACTTCCATGATGTACAAGCATACATTCTGGAAAATCTTGAATGTAAATTTAGGATTCTGAATTCAACTTAAGGTACCCGAGTACATAGCTCATTCTTCCAAGAGGGCTGAATACCTGTCGTTCCCTTGACTTAAAAACATGCACCCACCAAGAGGAAAACTTAACTTAATCTAATTTCTTTTGGTATTAGTACCCTGATAACTGATTGTGGTCAGTTTAGCTACCATTGTTGAATCTCCCCTACCACTTTAGTGTGGGGGGTGAAATCCTGACCATGACATCTCACATTGGCAAGATTCCCACCAATTTTGGATGGGGGGGGGTGGGGCATAACTTCACCTTTTATATGTCCGTTTCAGAAGCCCCATGGCTCCTTTTGATGCCAGTAATGGTTAACAGATTCTCTTTCATATAAGATCTTATTCTAATTGTGTGCTGACCATTCCAAAAAGTAATGGTACGTACACAGATGCATAATTGTTGGAATATTCTGTTTACAGGTTTTGTGGAGACTTAACAAGCAGATCAGGTTTCGTAATACTTTGAGGTGATACCTTAAGTCTTATGTTATAAGCAGTCACAGTCTGTCTGGCTCAGAATGGAATTCTGCAGCTCTACTTTGTAGACTTGAACTAGAACTATTTAAAGGAGACTATTCCCATGTGAGGACTTTAAGGTCTGTTATTATAACGGTCTTGCATTGCATTGTTGAGGCCAGCCGAGGGTTTAATTCCCTATTGGGTCTCATAACTGAAAGATCCATTCAGTAATATTCTGCAATCATGATGCATTGTGCAAATATCCCTTCCCCCCCACCAACAAAATCAAAAGTTGTGTAACTATATTTAAATGAATTCTTTGGCATTTCCCCAATTTCTTTTCAAGAAAATTATGGTTCAGTTATTTGGGAGTTACTGAAAATAGATCTAAAAGGTGAAGGACCATCTAGTGTAACTTTTACTTACAGCCTAATAGAAAGTGTCACATTGGCTAGTCATTTTGAAAACTTGTGGGCGATATACCTGAAATAATCAAGTTTGCAGAAGATGTCTTTATCTTTGATGTAGCAGCTGGTATGCCTTCCTAGAGAAGTTCTGCAAACACTGCATGAGAGACAGCGTACGTGCCAGCACAGATCATTTACCTGTAATAAAAAATACAAGTGTGGTGGTACATACCTAGAAGTATTTTTAAGTTCCAAAACCCAAGTTTTGCCATACACACAATAGAGACCGCATGTATCATAAAATTATTACAAAAAAACCTGATTTCTTTAATGCAACGCACATCCTCATGTTTTATAGAACATCATGCAGAATTAAAACACTTCAAGTTAATAGAAGTCTTTGGTACAAATCACTTATTTGCAATTAAAATATGGTAATGGGAAGCAACAGAACTCTTTGCAGTCGTCTTGTGTCTAATTCTGCTCTCACACCAATAGAGTAGCAGAGCAGAAGCTGCTTTCAGACAGATAACCTTGCATAATCACTTAACTTTATCTGTTACCATGTCTGCAAAAACCAGCACCACCACACCCACAGTACATGCCTACCAAAAATTGGGAAACTTAACTGATTTGCAAGTTGTTTTGAGATTTAAGTGCTATAAGGGCAAAAATCTCTTTGGCAAATAAAACAAGCCATGCATTACACCCTAACTTTACTAAATGAGTCTTCAACGCTTATAAAATGCTGGTTTTTCAAAGTAGTTTGCGATTTAAACCCCCCCCCCACTTTCAGTCAGCTTCAATAGTTTCCGATGCAAGATCCACACATTTAACTTTGTGCGGGGAAAAAAAACAAAAAAAACACAAAAAAACCCAAAACAGTATCCTGTCAATTTTGAAAGACTGTCTTTGCAGTATTTGCACAACAAACTGCATACCTTGTTACTATTTTCAATTACTATTATTTGATAAAGGGCAGTGCATATTTCCCATCCCTCGCTTGCAAATGCAGAGTGCCTCAGATAAGCTTATATGCTTAAGAGAGTCAACATTTGAACATTAACAACTCCAACTAAAAATGAAGCTTAATCCCATGTTTTCGCAAAAGAAACAAATGCCAACTAAATAAAAAGCTAGTTTTGAATTTTTTTTTATTTGGTATCAAATTCTAATCTCCTGTATGCCAAATAATAAGATGATTAATACCTGCCCACTTATGCAATGAAACAGCAGAATTTTGAGAAGCAAGCAATGTAGCCTTTAAGGGAAAAGAAAAGAAAAGAAAAGAAAAGGGGGGAAAACTGCAAAATGCTGCCAGAACAGCCACATATTTATTAGTTGTGTCAGAGATTAATTATTTATCCATATGAAGGCTGGTTTCAAGGTAAAACACTGCAGCCTAATATATTAAAGTTAACAGTTGTACACAGAGTCTGGTATTCTTAAATATATTGTTATAATAGTAGTTGCTTTTGATGCTTTTTTAAATGACAGTCTAAACTGACAGGTTTACTAGTACATCCCAATTTAATACTAATCCACATCTCGAAAAAGTTTCCATGGTAGGAAACTATCCTGTTAATAATAGTTGTCAGCAACTGAACCTCTCAAGTAACAGTGAAAGTGAGCAAACCATTAGAGAGGGGACAAAAGCATCTTGGTTGAACCAAGTCTCAAAAGCAGACTGCTCTAACATTTGCCAATTACTTTCCACCTTTGCTAATGCTGTTTTTGCTTTACCAGTGTTAGCAACATTGAGAACAAGCCACCATTGCTAAGCCCCATATCGCATGAAATTCCTCAGAACAAATGTAATCAACATTATGCTTAAAATGCTGGCAACAGCCCCTAAACAGATCACTGTTGATATTTTATTATTCTTAACCTACCATTATGAAAAATGTTACCATTCTATTTACAGTCCTCTATAGGTTATCCTACTTAAATCACTTAGTGAACATTGGAAATGATGCCAGCAACTACTGTAGGTAGGGAGGAGATAAATTTGAGTATAACTCATTAAAACCATCTAGCTTTTGCTGAAAAGAGCATTATCCTTATTTTTCAGCTATAGGAAACCAAGGGCTGTGAGCATTAAATGATTTGTCCAGCATGTCATAAGAAGCCTGTAGGATCAGAATAACTCCTAGTTCTACTATAATCTATTAGAGGCAGCAAAGTTAATATTCCATTTACTTCCCCTCCTCTTAATTTAAAACTAATAAATGGAATTGTGTGGCCTTTATGTTACTCATTCCTGTACCTTCATTCACAATACTTTTTGAATTAAAGAGCGGGAGAAAAGTTATCAATGTTGAAGACTTGCACAATTTATCATGACTCCTAGTATATATACACATGACAGTCAAATGACTTTCATTTTTAGTGAAAGGTAAGTTTCCTGCCTCGTGCTTGCAGAGAAAAGATGGAAAATCCAAGCAGACTCTAAATGCTTTAAGCCAGAAGGCAAATGGAAAGAAAGCTTGAATTCATTTTAAAAGATACCCTGCTTTTCAGAGGTCAAGATTTGTTTTGTTTGAAAATGCTGGAGATGGAAAAGGAGCCATGTAATGACAGGAGTACTGTCAATTCACATACTCCCCCAACAAGAATGACTTATTTCTGTAGTAAAAGATCACTTCAGAAAACGTATTTTGCCTTTAGAATGACACATTCCGCTAAAAATGTTTATTAGCGGCAACCTGTTAAGTACCAACAGAGTAATCAGTAGCTCACAGAGCAGGAAGCAGAAACTGCCTGTTCCCAGAGAGTTTACAATCTGATTTTTTAACCCAAAATGTTCCTAAGGCCATATTTTTGAAGTCTTGAAGAGACTCTTTAGGACTTTCTCAAGGTAACTAATAATTCAGCTTTCTGCCAAAGGCCCTGATTTTGCTAATATTTATGCTGAATTTTACACGTTAATAGAACCACTGGAAGCAAAAATACACATTCATCTGAAGCAAAGCACATGTGGGATCAAGAAAGACGACAGTGAAACAGAATAGCAGGGCTGCCTGTTTTTTCTGGCGTGGATGGGGAGCAAATTCCAAGGAACAAGCATCAAGAATGAGGCAAATTTAATTTGACAGAATTCATAATGCAGGCACAGTGCACAGAACTTACCTGTCTATAAAGCTTCCTCGTAAAGTCATTTTCAATCACAGCTAGCCAATGTCTTTGTAATGCATGAAACCTGCTTTGAATTTATGCTCTCGCATTTTAAAGCATCACTCAAAATATTTCAGCTAACATTTTGAAAACACACTATAGTGGGCAATGCTGGTGCATCTTGGTAGAGATAGCTGATTCTCTACCAAAAAAGGATAATATTTTATATAATATTATCACATGATATTTTACCAAGTGAACATATAATTAAACACCAAGGCATTCTGATTGTTTCATGAAGAAATCAACTTAAAACTGGTTCAGGGGCAGTGGGTACCTCGGACCATGTCATCACACGTTATTTATAAGCTATGAAGTGCTCTTAGCAGAGGAGCTCACTGGACAGTGCAGGAGGATATATTATTCCCCATAACCCAGCTGCTCTGAGAAGGAACAACACTGTAACCTAAGCGTCCTAGTAGACGTGGTGCAAGCAAAACCTGCAAGTGACACCGTGCATAAATACGGTGGCTTGTGAAGCGGTTATTCTGCACTGCACCGCTTAGGTCACGCTGAAATTAAGGTGAACCATCAATTTTCCACGGTACTTTCGTTAGGGAAATAAAGTGCTCCTAGAGATCCCGGCTCTCCCCATGGCGCAGCTCCAGCAGGCGGCGGGCCGGCGGTGCAGGCCCAGCGGCGGGAGAGCGGAGCTTGCTTGGCGGGCCCACGCAGGCATCCCCGGGCTGGCGGCGGCGGCGGCGGCCCCGCAGGTGCTCCCTTGGCCGAGGCGCTGCCGGGCGGGAGCGGACGGGAGCGGCTCGGAGGTCTCCGGCGGCGGCGGGCCTCGCGGGAAGCGGGAGGGATGCGAGCGGCCGGAGCGGGAGCTGGGCAGGGAGCACTCACCTTGAGCAGGTACTTGTCCACGATCTCCAGGCCGCAGCTGCTGCACACGCACTTGCTGGGGGGGCAGCCGGGGCCCGAGGCCATGGACCGGGGCGAGGAGGAGGGGGACAGCGGCGCGGAGGAAGAGCACGAGTCCTCG
>NW_017728907.1:66121592-66126486 GCF_001723895.1 Crocodylus porosus | reverse complement strand
CCTGCGGGGACGCGCCGGCTCCGGGCGCCGGGTGAATGCCGGGGGCAGCCCCGCCTCGCCCGTGGCAGGAGCAGTGGAAGAGCTCCGGTGATTCAGTGGGGCCTGGGGCCGGGCCCCTGCCGGTGCTGCGGGGCTGGAGCAGGAGGCTGACATGCGGGAAGGGCCCCGTGGACGGGACTGGACGGCCCCTGCAGCCGCAGCCCGTTGCACTCGCTTCGCCGTCCCTGATTACTCTCTCCCCTCTTCCGCCGCCGCCTCCCCGCTTATTCAAACCAACCCCCCATCTCCCTACCCGCCCGGGGTGCCGCCTGTGCCAGGCTGCGAAGACCCCGGGGAGATGCCTGCTCTGCCCCCGCTTTGGCTCTGGGCTGCCCCGAAAGCGCCCGTCGTGGCAGAGCTCGGTTCACCTGCAGGGACAAGCCCTCGTGGTGGGAACAGCGGCCGGGCCGGCTCCGCGGCACTGCTCGGTGCCGATCACGTCCCTCCGCGAGCAGCACGTGTGTAACATTTTGCTGCTGAGCAGCAACGCCCGGCGCTGGGACGTGGCGGTTGCAAAGACAAAGGCATTTGGGCCATTTTGCTTTTAAACAGCGGTAGGTGCCCGGCCGAGCACAGAAGCGGGGGGCTCCGCAGAGGCGTGAGATCTGCCAGGCAGCGCTCGGGGAGGGCACCTGCGGCCCGGCGGAGCCCAGAGCGGGACTCGTGGGATCAGGCCGGGCTGAGCCGAGCTTGCCCTGGCTTGCGCGATCCCCCGCCGCGGAGCCGTCTGCAGGCTGCGGCGGAGCCCGCTGCGGCAGAGCTGGCGCCGGGACGGTGGGGAGGGAGGAAGGCGGCGCAGGTCACTCGGGAGCACGCAGCCCTGGGCTGGGCTGGCTGCAGGTAGAAGGGAGCGGCTGCGGCTCAGCCCCCGACACCTGGGGGGGGGGGGTGCCGCGAGCAGTCGCCGGGTTTTCTGCAGAAGTGGGTCGGAGGAGGTAGGGGGCTCTGGCTCAGGTGCCCAGAGCCGCGTCTGCAGACCTGCTCCTTCGTGCCCCAGTCACCCGCGCCCCCGCAGCCCGCACGGGGACCCCGGCCAGGGCGCTCGCCCCCCGGGGACAGCTGAGCGCTGCCCGCGCCGCGGACTCGTGTGATGCAGTGGGAGCGGGAGGGTGGGCTTGCGATGCCGCTGAAATAGGGAGCGGGTTTTACCGCCCTTGAATTTCGCAGAGGCGCGGGGTGGGACGGAGAGAGCCGCAGCCTCGTCCTTGTGCAGAAGCGGGGCGCAGCTGCGTGCAGGCGGGGTGCTCCTCGGCTGCACGCGGGAGAAACTTCTCAGATACTCCCCCCGAGGGGGGGAAAGGCTGAGCGACAAGCTTGTCACCAGCAGCAGTTGTCAAGAGGGGGCACCGGCCTGGGAGCAGCTCCGGGCTTCCCCGGGCGCCCGCCTGCGGCTGCAGGAGCCTCGGCACAGGCCCGGGCGCTGGTCCTGCTCTCGTTTTTAAGCGAAACTGTTTCAGACACACCCGGGAGCCCGCGCCGGGCCTTATGCTCTGCCCATAAGCGCGGCACTGGCAGGCAGGTGCCCGCGTGCCGTGGCACACTTCACACGGAAAGGGGGGAGATGATAGCTTCCTTTCTCGAGACGAGCACTAATGAATAGACCTGATTGCAGCGGAGGGAAGGAAGGCAGCCTCCGGGCTGGAAGGACGGAGCCTCCTGCGCTTTTCCCAGACAAGGCATCTCGGGCGGTCCCCGGGAGCTGAGGCTGCCGCTTTGCGGTGTCTGCGCGCCGGGTGCTCCGAGCCCAACCAGCCTCGGCTCCTCGGCGGATAATTGAGCCTTTGTTAAACATCACGTCTTTTAACTCTTCGCGGACGCGCTCATTCTGTAATCACAGGCGCTCGCAGCCAGGCAGGGATGGGAGTGAAGGATCAAGAAGACGAAGCGACATAATTATTCATTTGCTGGAATTTCATATGGTTTTGAAATTAGCAGGAATAATGCGGACCGCATCATGAATTATGCATAGGATCTAATCTAAAAGCAGAGGTATTTCTGATGTATTCCTCTCGTGAGCCTTTTCAAACTGAAATTCTTCTTGCTAAGGCCAATTCTGTTTTTTGCTCGTTCATAGTGGCCAGTGGCTTAAAGAATGCCCCGGTGACACTAGTGACTTCAGCTTGCAGGGGCGGATTTCCTGGCCGTGTGGCCTTTGGGAGAACCTCTTTGCGCTAGGTTTTCCCACCTGTGAAACCGAGATGAAGCGAGTTAACCGGGGTAGATTTGAAATCATCAGAGCTCCTTACCTACCACCTTTCTTTACTTTGCCCCGGTTAGATTTCCCGGCCTTAACTTTATCAAGTCTTAACCTCCCAAAATTACTGCAATAGCAATTGTAATGAACAGGTTGAGTACACAGCAGGCATTTACGCAGCTGTAACTTGCCGTAGTTTGGGATGGGGCTGTAAATTATACTCGGCTTCTCATCAGTCAGACAAGCAGCTAATCGCAGGATTTAGGACTTTAGGCTGCTATTCCTAATTCACGTCCCTGCCTTGCTGTTCTTGGTATGGGTGGTGGGAGAGTGCCAACACCTACACTTTTACCCCTGATTATTTCAGGGGAAATTCTACCGCAGATTGCTTGATGACACCCGTCCACTGTTCCTTTATATCATAGAAAATTAGGGTTGAAAGGGACTTCAAGAGGTCATCTAGTCCAACCCCTGCTCCGAGCAGGACCATCCCCAAATAGATCATCCCCGCCAAAGCTTTGCCTATCTGCGTCTTAAAAACCTCCAAGGATGGAGATTGAACAACCTCTCTGGGTAACTTGTTCCAGTGTTTTACTACCCTCCTGGTGAGAGACCTAACCGAAACTTCCTTTGCTGCACTTGAGACCTTTGGTCCTTGTTCTCTCGTCTGTCACCACTGAGAAGAGCCTAGCTCCATCCTCTCCAGCTTACATCCATTCGTGTCCAAGTAGAAGTCACTAAACTGGCCTAAGCATGTCCTGTGTCTATGCCCTAAGTGGAATAGCAGGTCTGTCTAGTGCCCACCAAAACTATTGGCAAGCTTTTGGGTGTGCAGGGATTTAAAGGCATCGACCAGTGGGTGGTCTGAGTTATAACTGCTTCCCTGCTGCAGTTCCAGCCTGAAAGCTTGTCCTTAAGTCCAGGATAGAGAGTCATATTTCTGTTTTGACCATGAAAATCTGTTTCATAACATCCTGAGTGTGAACCTTGGGGGCAGGGGAGGAGAATGCATCAGCAGCTTTCCCAATTGCCCTAAGAATTGCCAGTCTCCTGTTCTGGAGGGAAAATCATTCCCTGAAAACCAAGAGGTGCCACTTAGCAAATTTTCTCTCCCCCCATCTGAAGTATGGGAGGCCAGGGGCAGTGGAGGCTCTGGTAGGCTTCAAGTCTTGTAGCCTCCATCTCTCCTCTTCCGTGGTGTTATGTGAAGAGGAGCCCCTCACTATCAGGTATTGGCATTTCCCTTTCTTGAAAGAGCTGTATTAGCAGGGATTCATCCCACTGCCTTTTCTCGTGGCTGGTGTGAACTCTACCCCAGTTGGCTGAGAAGGGGACTGAAGAAGCCTGCTCGAACCATCCCCAGTCTCTCAGGTTTCTGACAGCACCATGCACTTCCTCTCCCTGGGCCCTCAGCCCAAAGCACCGACGTTAATTACTGATATTCTCCCTTCCCTCGCTACTTTTCCTCAGTTGTTTTTGCGCACTAAATTTCCCCAGGCTACCAGTGAAGTTGTGCACAGATCTCTTAGCCTGATCCTCCACTTCCTTATTGCTCACCGATCACCTGTATGTCTCGGGGAGTGGGAAATGGGGCTAGGGATGGGAGGAGAGGTTGCTCTGCTTTGTAACCAAAACCCGCACGGTCACTTTATTTGACTGCAGCTGGGTGAAAGAGAAGCTGAGAGCCAGAAGCTGGAGTCTTAAAACCACACAGGACACAGCTCATAGACTCTCTGAACTCCCTAGCACATCTGTCAGTGTGAAGAAGTCCATAAGGACTTTGTTGTGGGCTGTTATTGCCCATGCCCAATTGTTTTAGCAACTAATTTATTTTCCAAAGCCGAGCGATGAATCCACACGCATTTGACGAGTTCACCCTCTGTAAGAGGAGGCTGGCACCCTCTCCCGTGTACCCCACTGCCCCGGGGGAGATGGGACGTTACCGGCTGGCTTCTGATCACAGCTGTGCCGAGTTCCCGCTGCCTCTGTTAATTGTGATTGGTTAGATGAGGCCTGGGATACTGTTTCCCTTCCCCGATTGGATGAGCTAGCGATCTGCTCCAGAGCCACCGCTTTTGGGCAATTTGCTTTCCTAAGAGTGATGCTCAGGCAAGGCGGAGGGCCCCAGGAGGCAGGGAAAGAGGAGTGGATAAGCTGCAACAGCTCTACGAGCCCCTGCATTTATTTCTGTCCCTACTCTACTGACTTGGCACGTCGGGGCCTGCAGTTGGAAGGGGCTACCGCGACCAAGACACGCAGATGGGGCGCGTGGCGCGTCTGCTGATTCAAGGAGGGGGGGAAACCTTGGCCCTTCCCCTCCGCCTCGTCCTCCGCGTGTCCTTAGCGGGCCGAAACTCCCTTCAGCTGAAGTGGTGGGGCCGTGTTCCAATAGATTTAATTACGCGCAGGCATATTCTCCACCGACCTTGTTGCACGGTCAAAACAAAATCACAGCTACCGCCGATTATTGATTTCTCTGGCCCCCGTGTATAACGTGACTTGACTCTACACGCACCTAAGGACTCTCAGCCGACTTGCACAGTGCGAGCGGCCGCAGGCCCACGCGGGCGAGGCACCCGGCGCGAGTCTGCTGCAGTGGGCGGCCGGGCGCCCCCGCGGGCGGCTCTGCCCGGGCCCCTCCGCTGTCGTCCACGCGGCGGG
>NW_017728907.1:66120121-66121492 GCF_001723895.1 Crocodylus porosus | reverse complement strand
CGAGCGGCCGGGGCTGGGCCGGGATTGTGTGAACAGACGGCGAGGCGCAGGCCTCCCTTTGCGGGAGGGGGTTGAGCTCCCCTGGGCGGGCACCTCAGGGAAGTTGTCTGCAGTCACTTCGTTGGGGTTTTTGACCTTAAAGCGCATCCGGACGTGCGGAGCGCCGGCGGGAAGGGGCTGGCCGCCGCGTCTCGTTGCTGTGCGGATGAAAGAGCTGCAAGAAGCAAATGGCAGCGGAGCCGGGGGCGGCTGGGGCCGGGCTTTGCCCGGGAGGTTGTTGTCGAGCAAATCCAACCACCGGGGGCTGCGAGGGGCGGGGAGCCCGGCGGCGGCGCGGGGCCGGAGCTCGGCTCCTTTCCTGCCCCGCCGTCAGCGCGCCTCAAAACTTGAGCGCTCATTTTTTTTTGTTTTCCAGAAAAGCGGCCGTCTCCAAACAGCGGCGGGTGTCGTTTCACGGGTTCCTCTCGATCGAGCACGGGGCGAAATCAGTAGGTTTCGGGGGCTGCTCGCGGCAGCGCAGCCCTGCGACTTCCCCCGGCGTGGCTCCGCGCTGCGCTGCGCGGCGGC
The DNA here is from genome assembly GCF_001723895.1 of Crocodylus porosus. Classification (NCBI taxonomy): domain Eukaryota; kingdom Metazoa; phylum Chordata; order Crocodylia; family Crocodylidae; genus Crocodylus; species Crocodylus porosus. Next base: position 66,120,925 of record NW_017728907.1, on the reverse strand, counting down.
GGCGTCGCTCGCGGCTGCAGGAACCCGGCCGGGTGGGCGTCCTGTCCCCGCTGCCAACACTGACCACGTCGGGGACATTCAGCGCCGGGCCGTTCGCTGAATTCGCTCGCTTTCAGGTGGCAAAGTGCGTCTCTTGACGCGTTTAACAGGGAAGTCAAGGGCTCGTGCGAGGACACCTTGGGAACCGCCCAGGCGGGATTGTGAGGGGCTTTTGCCCTTGAAGCGCGCACGCCAGTGTGCACAGCCATCTTCTGCCCATGATGACAACTCCAAATTACACGAGAGAGGGAGGGGGAGAGAAAGGGCAATTATAGAGCAAGGGCTGCTTATTTACAGCAATTTACATGAGGGGAAAAAAAATCTTTGTTTTGGCCACCCTGGTGGCCCCTGCCTCGCAGCAGTCACGGGGAAACGCACAGGGAAGCGTTCACGTGCCAAAACGAATCCGGCAACGTCTCGGTAGCGTTTCATTCCTGACAAGGAAATGCGTTTGTTCTGTCAGTGGGTTGGTTTGGGGGGCTGTTTTTAATTTTTCCCTCCTTTTGGAAGGGGAGGGGGGACGGTTTTAATGTCCAGCCCACGTTTATCGTTTCTCTGGGCGCGCCGCCAGGGGCACCGGCCGCCGGCGCCGGCCCCGGGACACGCACCGGCGGTGCCTTTGCGGGGGGCGAGGGCCATGGGGGCGGGAGCTCGCTCGAGGCAAGCTTCAAATAAGAGCGGGGCTGCGGGAAACGGCGCGGGGACGAGAGGGTTGCAGCGAAGCGCCGGGATGCCCCCGCCAAACAGCCGCCTTCAATGAAAACC
>NW_017728907.1:66075455-66119740 GCF_001723895.1 Crocodylus porosus | reverse complement strand
CACACCGCAGCCCGGGGGCCGGCAGAGCGGGCACAGGTGCGAAGGGAAGCGCTGGTCCCAGGTTTGCAGGGTTTTAAGCCAGCCCGATGCAATGAGCAACTGAATTGGCTGGGAGCCTCGTTCTGAGAGGCTGGTAACAGCTTCTCTCTCATCGCACCGGGTTGTGGGGCTGTTTCTATTAAAACAGGCTACAATATATACTCGTTTTTATTTTGTATGTAAGTAGGTATTTGCTTCTTTGATAAATAAGTACTCTAAGAGTTCCCCTCCTATGTTATAGCCACAAGAGTAATTGATATAGCCAAACACACCCATGCGAAAATCTATTGTATATAATACATATATGATATGTGTGTCTAGATTATATATTATGTGTATACACCCCCCCAGCCTATAAAGTATGCATTTATTTGTTACATCTCTAATTGCAAACGCTACTGGAGACTGTAGCAAAGGAAGATGCTTTGGAGAATTAACGAAATGTCTTTCATTCACCACCACAGCATTCAAATATTGAAACAGCGCCTATGGAGAGGAAGTGGAGATGCCTGTAGGAGACCAGAAGTAGCAGAGGGGAGGGCTCAGGGACTTAGAAGAGTGCATTAGCCCAGAAAGAGGCAAAGAGGTAAAAAGGAGATAGAGCTAGCTTGAATTAACTGTGAAAGCAGCTCCTAGGTCTCTTAGGCAACACCATTAGACTCTTGACACTGTTTTAAGTTACAATTTATGTTACAGTCATTGAAAACAGGTTCTGAAACCCAGTGCCAATAGTGGGCAACTGTCCAGCCTAGGTTTCAAATCTTCTGGAAAAGTCAAGGATGCAGGCAAGATACAAGATCAGCATCAAATGCTAAAGTATATTTCTTTATAAACTGACTTGCAGAATATTGCAGCTTCTGTCTCTCACATAAGGTCCTCTTTTTCATTTGAGTTATGCCTTTGAATGTCAAACTCAGCTCTGCCTGGGAACATGTAGGGGGTCGTCTTTTTCAATGAAATTGCACTTCCCTTCTCCACCCCACCTAACAGGCTTCTCACGTGTGTGTGCACGTGCATGAGTATTGCTTTGAGGTCAATGTATGCTTGCTTTAAGCATGACATAGATTGTAGTGGAAGTACCTGTGTGATCATGCATCCTAGGTTTGATAATCAGTGATCAAATATGTTTGCATTTGAATCATATTTGTGTTTTAACCAAGATTTTCAAAAGCAGTTGATGATTTGAGACCTCAAATCATGGATGCCCAACTTGAGCCATTGTAAAGCAGCCCCGTCTTTAGACTGTGCTAGCATACTAGAGCAAGGTCCCCAGGGACAGCAATGTTGTTTATAATGATTAAATTGTAAGATGGACTATTGGAAAGACAGTTAAGAAAAAGAAGACAGGTGGCCCTGTTAATGCCTTGTGGTCCCACTGAGTTACCAGGGAGTTGAACCAGGTCAAAGTGCACCAAACAAAAGATGTCATAGACTGATGGTAGGTTACAACCATTGAAAAGGTTGTATATAAGCATACAGCAAGGAAGACATACTTATGGTTTCTGTAATTATATACATAGCGAAGCTATAATTCTTTAATACACAATATATGATTTTTTTCCATTTAAGACTGGACATATTTCAGTGAGAACCATAGTTTGACTAAGGGATCTTATTCTTCTCATGTTCATCAGTTTTATGCTTGTATAACTCCACTGACTCGACTGACACCTCTGTAAATGGTGGAAGAATCAGGCCCAAGGGAACAGCCTTGATCCTGATGGACATACGGAAGAAGCAGCAAGACAATGCATTTTTCTTACAACGCACCCACTTCACGTACTGCAGTAAAGTTTTATATTTGAAAATAATTTCTAGTATTCCCCAGCAAGGGAAGCAGTAAGGGGAAAGTCATTACCCTTGAGGGGAATTCACTTTGGCTACTAGCTTAGTATTCCCTGTCCTTGACAGGGTTAGGGAATTTGCTCCTTACATGGTCTGTAGCTGTCTTCTAATTTTTAAGACAGCTGTCCTGAGGAGATACTAATACATTTAAATACTGTAACCACCATTTAGCATAGCCCCAATACTGTTCCAATTTCAGGCATGTCCCTTATCCCCAGTCTTCAATTTCAAAGCACAAGAGGTAACATATTAATTGCATGTAAACAAGCTTTATGGAGATAATTATCAGCTTGGAACTGTTATTCACACTGCACACATTGGACAATGATTTTTTTAGTGTAATTTTTTTCACGTAAGAAGAGTCCTGTCGTCTCTTACTTACACAAAGCGGTTTCTGCTAAAGTCTCTGAAGGATTGGGACCATGAGTTTTTGGCGTGGCCTGACGCATCGTTTTCAATAGCACTTTTAGACGTATTCCTCTGGTCATGACAACACCATGTTTTTAGTATATACACCTGGTCTAGATGGCATTTTAAAGATATTATCTCCAGAGTGAAACTCAAAAAAGGCATGAGACCTCGTGGCTTTCTAGTTGGAAATTTAAATGTAACCTTTTTATTGCTTCAGCTCAGAATTACAATGGGGGAGAGGAGAGTGACAGAGGAAACTACTGGAGTTTTTAAAAGGAAGTGTTTGCTTTAACCTGTATAAATAAACATTCTAAAAATTAGTCAGCTTTGGCTAGTTACCTGGAAAAATCTTTATACAAAGCAGCACTTCTCTGTAATGTTTTGCTGTTCCTTGCTATAATCTGGGTGTAGAATTCTTCTCCTGAACTGGAGGAGAATTATTTATAATAGCTTACTGTGAGAAGAGCAGTAATAAGATAAATTGAAACTTTATTTTTATATGATGGCAGTGAGATCCTGGGAGGACAGTCCTAAGGAAAGGACTGAAAAGGTATCGCTTGGAACGCTTCAGGAAAGGGCAGGCGAAGCACTAATAAAAATCCTGCCTAGAAAAGTCCTGTTGTCATTTAGGGGCAAATCCAGCTATCAGTAAATATACACTCATTGTTTGGATAAGGCACATGAACAGAAAAAGAAACAGAAAATTCTAGTTTCAATTTTAAAACTAAAAGGAAAATCCTGGGAATGGAGGAATGAATATGTTGTATTCAATAAAATCCATTGTGAACTTCATTGCAGAGCTGATCAGTGGTCTGTCTACTTCATGGCACAAGACTGAACCTAGAGTGGAACCAAGAGTTGAGATTCTCTCTCTCTTAAGAAGAATAGTAAGAGTCTACTGAGAGCAAAACAGAATATTGCCTCCCTGGCAGATCTAACTGTGTCTGTGCACCACCCTGAGGGACCCTACGCAGAACTAGACTTTGTACACCCTCAAAATCCTCCCACGGCTCCTGCATTACAAGAGCAACGTCACTTCTTTTGCCAAGGCTCCTTCTAACTCGCCTGAAGATGCACAGGCAGACTTTATGTCTGTGTGAGGAGATGACTGAAGTCATTCATTATCAAGAGCCAGGATGTATATGAAACGAAAGCTGTCTCCAACTGTATTCTTTCTCTCTGCACTTAGGGTGGAGGGAAAGAGTGCATTTGTATCCTACTTTGCTGTTTATACTCTGCAGTGGTTCTAGTTATCAAACTGTTATTTTGGGACCCTTAGTTTTTGGTTAGACAAAATCATTGTAAGTTCATACATGGAACCCACATTTATCCTTTCTTAGCTGCATTCCATCCAGCTGCTTGGATTCAGTACTTTACCAAGATATTCAGACAGTGAAATTACTAAATACTGGTAATCATTTTCATTAGGTTGGAAGTGGTCTGAATTTGTTTTCCCCTTTGTTATAAGATACAACTTCTAGGCCAGGAACTGAGGAGATGCCTTCCTGGCACCACAGGTCTAAACAGTAGTCATTGGTTCTGTTGGAGGTCTCTATGCTCACAATAGGGAGAGAAGAAGAAATAGTATTTAACTTGAACATTACTTTGGACTGTAAAAAAGAGGGGCTCACTAGAAGGGAAAACAGGCAGCATTTTGGAGCCTTGTGAGGTGTTTGAATGATAGTCTCTCATTCTGGTTTTGCACATGCCCCATGCATGACCTCTCTCTTTCTGATCCTTCTCTGTGTCGACCTCTGGGACTTCTTCCACTATACTCATGACAGCTGGAATGTCCTCCCCATTGTGCTGCAACCAGCTCTAACTCTTTTCTCTCTCAAATCCGTATGGACAACATTCACATTTTTGGAAGACTCTTGTGTAAGGTCTGCCTATGAAAGTGCTAATATTCACTCAGATTAATATGATGAACATTAATACCAGACTCCAAATCATAAGGTGCACTAGTCCTGATAATTTGTTCTGTTTGTTTCTTTTGATATCGCTGATGTTTTCTTGCTATGTTAATGTGTGCAAGTGCATTAGAGAAACAAGCAGGTAGGTGCTTTAGTGGCCATTCAGTTCTGTACCACAGCGAGCACGGCACAGCTTCTTACAAGGTGAGCAGAGGTGTAACAGGCAGTTCTGTGTCCTGGGCAGTGGCAGCTGCTGGTTTTGCATCTTCCTCCAAGTCGGTTCTGTGGGCTGCTGCCCCAGTTGCTTCCCCTTTCCCCTTAGTTCAAGTACTGGAAGAGAATGATGCTGGCTATCTATGAACGAGTTGGGTGACTAGTTAGGATTAGAGGACTAGGACTTCTTGGCAGAAATATCTGTACCAAAAATGAGAGAGAGATGAACAAAACACATCTCCCTTTGCAACTATCAACACTTCCTTCCTCTTAATCTTACGTCTTCGTATACCGTGCACATTGTAATAAAATTACAGATATACTACATTCAGTATTTCAAGTGAATGTGGGATCATTCACACATTGTCTTGGCAATAGTTACTCAAGTTTATCACCACTGATCCTGAGAAGTGCTGAGCACCCATTGCCTTCACTGAAGCCAGTGTGAGTTGTGGATTCTGAACACCTCACAGATGAGTTGGAAAAATAATTTATTTTACCTGATTGGTAATATGCCTGAATATGATTTACCAGAGAGGACTTAGTTACCTAACAATACTGTGTTTATTTTTAACATAGTTTTTATTTATCAATAAAAATGTACACATAGAAATAAAGTGGGATTCGTTAAATTTAATATAGGACAAATAATTTTAATTCCTACATATGATAATAGCCTTATTCAAGGCTAAAACACGTGTATTTTATAACCTAAACAGTGAGTTATTCCTGGAAGCTATAAAAAATAGACAAGTCAGTAATGCATCTTCTTAGGCCCTGCTTTGAAGATATAACACTACTGTTGGTCAATAACCAATAGTAAAACTCCCATTGATTTGAATGGTAGTGTGATCTAGCCTCATCCTTTCTAACTCCATTTATCTGAGGTCTATATTGTAGAAATCTTACAATGATTACATAAAACCTCATACAGTTGAAAATCAAGATACACAGTATTAACATAGAGAAAGAAAATGTGTGGATTTGATTTTGCGTAATGCATGTATGTACACAAGTTTCTGTTTTGAATGGTACAGTTAATTACAATAAGGCAGCTTTCTTACAATTTACCTTTTAATTTAGATCAAGCTTTACTGAAAAAAAATTGCTGTTGTCAGTTTCAGTAAATGATATAGTAAGTGCCATTCTTTTAGATGCATATACTAAAAGAAACTATTAAATGCTGGTGAACACCATGCTGAAAAAGAATAAAGATCAAGTGTTTACATGCTGCACCAAACATATTAATCAGGATTCATATTATTCCTTTAGATCCTGAAACTGCAAGGAGATTGCTCTGCGTTCTCATCTAATGGGAAGGAGAATACAACTCTCTTTCCTTTGGAATTGGTGGCAAAACTCTCATTCGCATTGCTGATGCATTTATGTTAATTTATGTACCTCCTTTCTGTTATAGTTGAAGTCAGGTGCTACCAAAGACCAAACATGAGTAGATGGATGTGATGAAAAAGCATTTTAAAGATGCAAAGATGCTATCAACCAGGAAGCGGAAAAAATAATTTGGAACTGTGCTTTGACCTGGAAGTGATGTCTAAAGTATATTCTGAGCGGCAAATGCATACTTCCTCCTATTTAAAGCTCCTCATACAAAACAGTGATTTTTTTCGGGAAGGCTTTGAAAAGTTAATGGTTCCAGTTTCAGCAGTGTTGACTAATATCTTCCTCTGAAAATGGTATACTGTGAAGGAAAAGGTTATTTCAAGGTTATACGTACACAATTTGCAGTACTTATAAACAGTCTCAGCGACAGATTACATGAAGTATGTGTGCACTTAAAAATGGATTTCAAAGTCATTTTTTCAACATACCTTCAGCATTTGATTCTATCCCACTGAAGTCAATAGATGTTCTGCCTTTGACTGCAGTTGCAGCAGGCTTATACCTTATGTGAGAAATTAACAATCTGCAACATGCTTTTGGAAAGAATTTATTTAGACCTGAGTCAGGCTTATCCTGCGCACATGGAAGAACAATGAGTCTTTTGATTTTAATGGGAAAATGGCTGGGCTCATTGCCATCATCATGGAATGTTATCTGCCTATAAATTCTCAATATAAATAGTGCCTTAAATTGTTGTGTCCGTCATTTGTATCTCATAGTTGAGCCTAAATGGAGCCTAAATATTTGAGCCCCTAGCACAATATTCAGTTCCATAGCTTTAAGTGGAAAAATGTGCTCTAACAGTTTTAAATTCTTTATGGTGGGATTTTCAAAAGCATTCACTGCTAATATTACTTTGCTCCCACTGAAGTCCAATGGAACCCCGGCATCCAGTGGGAACAAGACTAGATTAACGTTGAGTGCTTTTGAAAATCTCAACATCCATATCTTATCCTTGTGTGCTTGAATTTCTTTCTAGAAATGCTGCGGAACAGACTTTTCAGGTTACCCAGAATTCAAGTGACCATCTTTGCCTGTTAGTGCAACACCATGTATTTGCATCTGGTTATTTCTGGAATACACATATGTGTAAGGTACCACGAATCCAACTGGATACTTGGAATGATTTCTTTTGCACACACAAATGCTGTGTGTAATTCTATATAGACATATATTCATGCTGCTTTTACTGTATGTGTATATACCTGTTTGCAGGGAATTTATGCCTGTTTTACTTTGCCGAGCAGAGTTTAGCCTATAGGATATTTTGTCATGTATGACTTATTCTGTATACAACACCAGTTTTAGTTAAAATAGCACTCTTGAATTAGAGCCACAATGTTTTAATTGATTTAATTAAAGCATAGCTTCTATTGTATGATGTATTTAATGTATCTTTTAGCTAAGTGCTTCAATTTATATAATAGATTTTTTATAATTTGAGATGATGTTCAAAATCTGGTTGCATGTTTAGTGATAACGTATCAAAGTATAGATGTTGTAAGTTTGAAAAGTAAAATAGCAAGTCCATTTATGGACCAAGTCAGGTTGTCAAATTGTCTATGACTTCAATGGGAGATTTCGAATAATGACTGAAAGATTTGGTCTTTGTACAGATTGTTAAGGGTTTTTAATGAAAACATGCTTGTATGCAATGAAATATATGTGTGCTCACCTGAAAGCCAATTATATGTTGATATTTTGGAGTATGCTGAAGGAGAGTACATTAGACATAATGTAGTGGGGATAGTGCAGGAACTGGATTTTTCATCTTGCGGGGAATCTTATGTTTTCAGAATTTCTTCCATTCTGGAATGAAACAAACACAAACATTGAAATTTCCTGTGAAGTGAAATTAAAACTTTTTTTGTAGGCTGAGCATAGACTATTGTTTCCAAAATCAGAATTCTTTTGTTAAATTCATATTTTTTAATTTTGTATTTTCTATTACAATAGCACCTTCAAAATGGAAAATGAAAATGTTCATTCCAAAAGTCAAAATGTACTTCAAACTTATTAAAATGCTCCCATTTAATTTTAATTTAAACTAATTCCATCAAAGATTATATGAATTTATTAAATGTTTTGCTTTTGATACATTGGCATTTTCTAATGGAAAATAATTCTTCAAGATTTTTCTGACCAGCCTAATATAATACAAAAATGATTTTTATTTTATTTGATTAGTTGATGTCCAGATATTTTTCACATATATTTAGCTGCACACCTACTTTTGAATATGTTAAGTTTATTTTGTTTGTCTCCCATGATATGGGAGTCAGGGTTGTACATACATATAATACAGTAGAACATTGCATACCAATCTGTAGGTATGCACCTGTTTGATAGTTTGAACTTAAATGTACAAGAGAACAGTTTTTGGAAGCTTGCCAGATTGCACAGCAGTTATTTCAGATTTATCTTACTTCATTTACTATATAATTTTTAAAAGAATCTTTTCATTAAAACATAAAAGATGAGGGATCAGGTCCTGTCTCTCTTTAAATCACTGGGGATTTTGTTATGATTTAAATGTGGCTAAGATTTCATATCAGTGTTACAAATTTAGAAGAGGAGAAACACAGGCATTCTCTCCAAGTGTTATATCAAGCTACAAAATCACATGAAGTATAGAACAGGACAATAGTTTGGCAGCCAGGACCTGAGCCTCATTCCTACTTCTAGCAGATGCTTGTATGACTTTGGGCAAATCATTTAGGGCTAAAATCTCTTCTCATTAAACCACTGCAAGTCTAACTAGTTATCCCATTGACTTGGTGAAGTTACTCCAAATTTACATGTATGTGAAAGACAGCAGGATTTGATACTATATCTCTGTGCCTCAGTCTCCATACCTGTAAAATAGTTTTTACCTTAGACAGAGGGGCAGGGGGTTGTTTTTTCTATCACAGGACAGTGTTTGCAGAAATATTTCTATTGGCTAAGGCTGACTTTGGAACAGGCCCCAATATAAATGCAGTGTCTTATTTATCAAGTAACTCACTTCAGTAAAATAGTGTAAGTGATATGCAGTTTCTCAAATGGTTCCAAAAAGCTCACTGTTAAGTAATGCACACACCTTCCTTTTTCTCTTTCAAAATAGCTTTTGGCATTTTTAAAAAAAAGACAGCTTCTGACCGGGAAACGGGATGCTAGATTTTAAAAACCATATCACTAAAAGGAACTTACAAAAGTCATAAATCTCCGTGTCACAACAGATTTCTTTCCTAACACAAACTCAGTCCTATTGTCCTCCCGCCTGCAAAAATAGAACTCCCCATATGACATTTCCCTCCGACTTTAATGAGTTTAGTCTGTAGGATTTCCTTTTTTGGTGACATTATCAGAAGAAATTACCCTGTACCATTACCTATGGTCAATGAGGGTTGACAGGCCTCCTTTCTCTCTTCTCTCCCAGGCTGCATGTGATTCACTGAGACAGGAAAATATCGTCTAGACTTGACCCTTTGAAGTTTCCTTTACCACCATCTACCAGCTCACTGAAATTTCAGTGCTTTACTCCCCAGTCCAAAGCACTCAGAGTTTGTCGATGCTGCCGTGCTTATTGTAACCATTTAGTGCACTACTCTGTACTGGAGGAAACGCCAGGCTGGCTGCGGAATTTGCCTGGAATTCATTCTGCTCCAGTCCTGGGTGGCCCCGGCCCGGCCTGTGGTTTCAGGCCGAAAAGGGAGGGTGTGGGACTGCAAAATGAGAAGGTCTGAGCTTGCGTAGCTCAGAAAGTGATGTAGTGGAATTATTTCTCAAGAGATGCTTAACTTCAAAGCTGCTTAAAGAAAGAAAAACATGTCAGGAAAGCACGGTCACTCCAATGGTAATAAAGTAATATCTTAGTGAAGTGCCAAATTCAGGCTTTTATGGTTATTTTCTCAGATTTCCCACCCACTAGCCAGTGCTGGAATCTGGCTGTCAAAAAAAGGGCCTTCGCTTTCATTTTATTTTGACCTCCCACTATGATACTTACTGAGGATCAGCCCTGGCTCTAGCTTGATTCAGCTCTGGTGCTCTAATATTTATCCAGACACCAATTAGGCTAACAAAATGAAAAGGGAAGGTTAGAATGATGAACTTGCTGATGAACAATGCACAACTCATTGCATTCCAATCACTCCCGTACACGCCGGGAACTCATGAGAGCCACTGATGGCTATGGGTAAGTTGCTTGGTATTGTACTGGCTTTGTTTTTGAAAGTGTGAAATGATGTTGCCCTCTAGTGACTATCCCACTGAAAGAAGTAGGGACTTCTCTAACTGCTTGACAAGGGAGTCCTTTAGCTCAAGTGGTAGCGACGTTTGGTTTGGAACAGATGGGTGAGGATGTTAATCTCATTTCTTTAATGCATGTGCTGTATCTAGTAATTTGGCTGTTGTAAGAAGACCTAGTTTAATTTCAGTGCCTGAGTTTTCCCATCTTTAAAATGGAGCTAATAACATTCTCTACCTGACGGGGGTATTGGGAAGCTCAATCCATGTTTTAAAAGCATTTTGAAGAAGAAAAGTACTATAGAGTTGCTCTTTATTTCTCACACTGACTCATAACATTGCAAAGTCATCTTTTGTGAAAGGCCACTCGGGACTTCAGTGTAACTTCTGTTCATAAAACAAAATAGTGTTCTCCCAGCATATCCTAGGTCCTTCTGTGGTCTGTCTGGGGAGACTGGTGGGGATGGGTTAATGCCCAAATCACTCACCTCAAAGTGGTTTGTTTTACATGTAGCCTGGATGGCCAAGTGCCTCCAACTCTTTTTAGCTTTAAAGACAAGCCCAAATGTGCACTGTTTCCAAACATCCAGTAATAGGCTTGCAACAGATGTCCTGTTCTCCTAACCATACTTTATGAATGTTGAATTAAGTCCTTAGTGGGTGAGGATTGAATTTGGAAAGAGCTAAGTGAGCTTGATAGACTGTGTGTACTCTGTGTTTGTATATATGACTATTCAGTATCTTATAAACTTTCCCACAAAATCAAACAACACCCCTCTTTAGAGAGTGGTTTTCCAGCTATTATGAAAACAAGTTGTGTGGCATGGAGGGTGTATAGAACTACAGCCAACAACACGCCTGTTATTGAGTCTTTTCCTTTCTCTGATTTTTCTTTTAAACATTTTTCAAAAGGCTGATTCACTCATCTTAAAGATTTCTGAGGAGCATTACTTAAAAAGCAGTTCTTTGTTTAGGGTTCTGCTGGCTTTCTGTAACTTAGCCATGCATCCATAGCCATGGATTTTTCAGCCTATGTTATGTTGTGTTAGGAAAATTTCACTTTACCTCCACTGTATCATTTTGTATCTCCCATAAAACTATTATATCCAGAGCTTCAGAGCTCTATGTTCATCAAAATTTAAGCTAAGTAGAAACCCTGCATGAGGGCTCGTGGGCCAATTCCAATTTAAAGGTATTGGATCAAGATGCCTATTTAGAAAAAAAGTAATCCAATACCATTGAAAACCTTAATGTCTCATCCTTTGTCTGATGGTTTTGGGGTCTCATAGTACCCTCCTGTGGAATCACCTGTGGAAGGGCACAACAGGATGCAAGGAAATCTCCTTATTTTTTCAGTCTGTAGTCACTGATGTTGAGAATTTGGGTTCTGACAGAGGATGCAGGATTCTGTGGAAAAATGAAAGTCTGTGTGCTTAGGCCCTCACGAGGTGTATCATCAGCACCTATTGACTGCTTCAACTATACCTGCATCCTTCAACCCCTGTGGTCCATGTGGAGAGTGTACTTTGCAAAATCCATCAGTATGTTGGATGCTATGGGGCTTGCTCCTCTTTGCAGTACATTTATGTCTCTTGATTTCCTCTGTGCTATGGAGCAGAGGGCCCTTCCTGCTCTAGTGCAAGGCCAGTTCCACATAAGTATCTCTGTAGTCACTGGGGTTGCTGTGGATTTGAATTTCTATAACCAGTGTGAATCTCACCCTGCATCTTTCCTGTGGCTTCATTAAGCTGGTTTCCCAATTCATGGCTTTGAGGATCAGTGTGAATATTAGATGGTTTTCTATAACCTTGATGTAAAGACTGATCTCAGTGTAATTTTCAGTCACTTCAGTAATTTTATTGGGCCTCAAAGTATTCTGTGGCTGGAGGAAATGCTCTGTGTAAAACTCGTAGCTTCATCTGGTAGTGATTTGTCATTTACCATGTTTTGGGCTTGCTGCCAGGTCAGCTGTTGCCAAATGAAAAGAAGACAAGGGAATAAAATGATTATCAGGAAAAGGCTTAGAAATGTTGTGAATGAAATAAACTAAGAATAACCTACAAGTAAGGCTAGGATATAATATAATCATCCACAGAAACCATGGGGGTAGGGTGGGCAGCAAGGGACATCATTACCCTCTGGACTAGTGTCTTTTTCACAGTCAGAATATTACAGTATTATCCTCAAAATATATGTAATCAATTGGACCAGCAGAAATACAGTTTCTGTGGTGATTATGTAAACCCAAAGTTATACATAGTTAGGTGTATGTATTATGCTGTGTGTCTATTATACCTGGTTAAAGTCAGTTACAGTTTGCATTGTGGTAGCACCCAAAGGTTGGGGCAGTGTACTAGTACATAGTAAGTGATGGTCTCTGCCCCAAAGAACAAACTGAAAGGATTGTATCAATTGAAGAGAATTTCTAGGGCTATTAGGTCCCCTACATCTGGCCCCCAACTGAGTGCCTCAGTCACCTCCCAGACCCCCCAGTGAGGGGTTTCCTTTCTGCTCTATTCTACCCATTTTACTGTGTGACTTGTCAAGATGACAGATTCACTGAAGTGACAGTTAAGGCTGCACCATCCTTCCCCTCCATTCTGGTAATACTGGTAAAGCTGATGGCTGTTTTACAGGTAGTTATTTATTACATGCCTACCAGAATCCACCAGTGTGGGTCCTGTTGCAGATAGCTATAATTAGTCTAACATTTTCAAGGGTGACTGCCTACATTAGTACTTAAACACCAAAACAGAGGGCCTGAGTTTCAGTCAGTACTGATCACCCCTAATTTCTTCCGTATAAATGTTAATGGGAAGTTTGCCTCTCAGGACTGAACACTGGAGAGGAAAACTGGATACTTCCTTGTATAGGCAGTCCTCAATTTACGTTTCGAGTTACAGCGTTTCGCACTTACAACATTTATAAATTGGCACCCTGTTTCAACTTTCCGATGTTGGTTTTGACTTTACAACGCTTGATCCGACACCACACCACACCAGCAAACAAGTTCACTGCATTGCCCATCTCTCTGGAGAACATCTGTCCAAATGTCCTTGAACACTTTCTCTAAGAAAGCAGACAAGACTCCAGAAAAACTGGCAGCCAAGACTCCTGAGAAGACTCCAGCCAAGAACCCTTTATAAAGTCCAACCAAGAGCCCTTCAAAAAGTCCAGCAAAGTCACCTCAAAGAAGTCCTTCCAAATCAATATGATTGTTATTTGCAAAATAAATACATTATTGTAGCTATATTACTCACCTATAATTGATTGAGTACAAAATTCTGAGTTATTTTTGGTGAAAATAGGGTATCAGGCCTTGGTTCAGGAACCAATCCCCCATTTATAATATTGTTTCCTATGGGGAAATCGGTTCCAAGTTACAACATTTCGACTGAAGACACGGTTTTCAGGAACCAATTATGGTATAAGTCTGAGGACTGCCTGTATAGCATTCCAGGATTCATATTTCATGGCTGTTAAGAGTTGACATGATTGTTACACAATTTCAACAGTCAATTTTATTTTAATGGGCAAGTTTGGACAAATGTTACAATTTTCTTTAAAAAGCAGTGAAACTATGTGTGAATTCTACTGCAGGTTGAATGTAGGTGTGAAAGGTAGGGTAATACTCCTGAAATTTTGGACAAATATCCCAGCAAGCACAGAGAAGTGGGGTTAGGGGTCTTAAATTGCTTTAGAAATAATGTTATTACTTTTCTATTTCATAGTATTTTGTACAGCTGGTCATGGATCCCTACAAATTTTAGTAGATTACACTTTAAGGTAAATCAGCACAAAGAGGTTAGATGACTCATCTAATCTCTCACAAGAAGTCTGTAATACCCAGCAATCTTTCTACAAAGTCTTATGTCCTTATTTCAAGACCACCAATTCTGAAGTTAAGGCAGTACATAAATATTGGGTGCATCTACACACGCACATTTACTGCACAGTAATTTAGGTTACTTTGTAGTAACCAAAAATTATTGACAGTAAGGGTGCACGTCTACATGTGCATGCCCTTACTGTGTAGTAAATATGGTGATTTTAAGCTGACTTGGATATAAATTTGATACCTGAATCATGTAGCTATCAAATTTATGCCTGATCAGTTACTGCGCAGTGACACATGTAGACGCCTTACCGCTCAGTAATGCTGTGTGTATGGAATGACTCGAGACCCGCTTTAGTCCTAAGTCAGTCCACATATAGCATTACTATGCTTTAATGGCTGCACACGTAGATGCTAGTCTAAAAACTGCTTACTGCACAGTAAGTTACTACACAGTAAATGCACGTGTAGACGCGCTCGCTATATGCATAGAGAAAACTCTTGTTGCCCATAGGTTTATTATCCCAAAGGCTGCAATTTCTAATCAGGAAAGGGGAAACATTTATATGGAAGGAAATGAATGATGGGAAATATCTCCTCTGTATTAGGATTCTATTTACTTCAGTTTTCCAACTTATACTAGGAGATTTATGACTCTGCAGTGACTGACTTCTCAACTGCTATAACTTTAACATCTCTCTGCTCTGCACCATTTAAGAATGCAGCAGTGACTGCAGAGTAACAGGACTGTAATTTTTTTAATCTGTCAGTACTTTTTTCACACGTTTAGGTAAAAACCACAGATAGACCAAAGGGCATACTGAATCACTCTGCCGGGCAGGGTTTGCTGAGGGGTGCAGGAAGAAACATAGGAAGAGGTAGCCACTATGGGAAAAGGTCTGGTTGGCATGCAGAGATAGGTATGAAGGGTATGTTCCCACTGGAGCAGCAGCATGCACTGGCCAAACTACCAGCTGCAAACCCAGAAATACATTGGTCAGGCTTTTCTAAAGTGTTCTTTTGTGGCCACTCTCAAGACCTTGCTCTCTAGCAGCCTTGAGAGCAGCTGCTGGAGCTGCCCCTGCAGTGGCTTCACTGACATATTTATGAGGTTTGAATGTGCAAGTGGACAAGTGTGTGGGGTGTGCTCCTGGATGCCCTGACTGGGACATGTAGGCACGTGGAAAGATGCACCAACAGAGATGCCCTGAAACATCATTGCAGCAGTATAGATATGCTAGGGAGAATTTTACTTAGTGGAGAGTCCAGGGGCCTAACCCAAAGATCATCTGGTTATTGGATGGACTCCTTACTGACTTCATTGTACCTTGGAAGAGGCTTTATATTAGGAAAAGGTGACTATCTACTTTGCATGACACTTCTCAATTTGGTGCCTGCTTGGGGCATATTAACATTGCCATATATTTGACCATACTCTTACAGTGTTCCTTTGCCCGGAGCATTCTCCCTCTTTTCCTTCTCAGGCATACTCTCTGATCTTTATCACCAGCCCCTCTTATTGATCCATATCTGTCACTATTACTGCTTTACCCTCTCACCTCCACTTCCAAATCCACTCCTTCTCTTCCTCTTTCTAATTTTTCCCCTGCTTTGAAATGCACATTGCCTTGGCTGCTCTCCTCCCTGCTGTGCTAAATTGGTACTTGAGGAAGCAGTGCCTTCCATCAGCACATAGTGCTGCCGATTTTCCCTTGCAGAAAGGAGTGGCAGCCTTCTGAGGTGCGTTGTAGTGGAGGATAGGCAGTCTAATGTCAGTCTTGGTGGTAGCTTACAACTGCATGAGCTGGAAGGGTTTTCTTGCACAGCTAATTTTTTTTTATTGTCCACAGTACAATGAAAATAAGGAGCTTTAACTGAGCTAACAGCAGGTTCTCTGTGATATTAGCATACTGTGATATAGCATTGTTTTGATAAGGAAGGCAGCAAAATGTTGCTTCTGATATAAGATATGATGAGGTTATATCACTACCCTGTTTCTCTTCACCTTGCTTTTAGTGGTAAGATATCTGTAGGAAGCTGTGACTGATAATTTTTACTTTTAAAGATGGTTAACAGGTGACTCGAAACATTTTTTTCAAGGTCTCTAGGGAAAGGTGTTAAATTGTGGGCTGGATAGAGCAAGAAACTACTGAGTTTTTAGTCCTGGTGTTGATATTGATTCACTTGTGCAGTGTGGTATAAGGATCAATTAGTTAATATTTGTACAGCTCTTTGAAGATGAAAAGCTCCCTGTAACTAGTAATTGGTGTTAATATCTAAACAGAAAAAAGTTTTGTTTCTAATCCCAGTTTCAAAACTGATGTACCCTCTGGCATGTTTTCCAGTGAGACTTCCTAAGTGACATGTGATTTCATGTCAGCTTGTTTGAACTACTTGTTATGCCAAGTAATACAGCATGATTGATGGTTTTTGATGTATCAAGTCCTGACAAATCCCATTAACAGAATGTTCTTCAAGAATATACACTTATAAAATGGCAGTTTTAATATTTTTCCTTTAAAGAATGAACTATTTTGGGAAACGGTTTTGGCAGTAATACTATACATGGTCAGCACAGAGATATGTAGGGCTGGGAGCTGTTATCCAAAAAGTGAAGCTAAAAAAAGGAGTACTTCATATTTACCCAGTTAAGGATAATGTGAGCACTACGAGGGCAAACCCTTCATAGCAGACTCCTAAGGATTTTATTTTTATAAAAAAAAACCAACAGTGATGCATGCCTTATAATACGACTTTGTCAGAGACTTGGAGGAAGATAGCTAAATCTACTAAGAAAGCAAAATGGCATTAGTTGGTCCTTCTTGTTGTGAGTTGCCAAACCTGCATCAACCATATGGTGCGCTTTGTTTGGAAAAAAAGAACAGCAGCCAAAATGTAATGCTTTATAGCCTCCTGGGCCACTTCTAGGAAGTGATGAGAAATTCTGTTTCCTAGCTCATGCACTCTACACAGTACCAAATGGGGCAGGGCCACAGGTACCAGAACAGATTTAAAGGGAGCATCACCCTACTAAACATGTTTACCTATAAAGTCTTTCAGCTTTTCAAATTTTTTTTGTATGAGATGGTACGTCTACACATTGCTGTATGGTAACATTGCTACAGCGCCATGCTTTAATACTTCCTTTTGGAAGTACTAACGCATGGTGCAATAGGAGCAATTACTGGGTTGTGCATGCGGGGCATGGGTAGATTTTGCTGCTATGTTGCTGTAGTGGTGCACTATACCTGGGGAGCACATCGCTATGACCACATAGCTGGCAATCACGTCTAGACACATGTGATTGAAATGTCACCATGTTGTGCTTTACGGCAATGCAGCACGATGTGTAGACACTCCCACTGAGGCCTTATTTAAGACAGGTGTTAGAAATGGGCTTATGAAACCCAGGCAAATAAATTCTGGTACTTCTTGCCCTTTCTCTTACAGAAGGGAATGGGTATAGTCGTTCTGGTTCTGTTTGACTTAACCTATTATCAGAGTCTATTATTATATATACATCAAAAGTCAAACAGAAATAAAAATCCCAGTTAGAGTTCAAGACACTGAAAAAAGAGGCTGCTCAGTGACCTGAGATTTGAGAAACACTGACAAATTTTAAGTAGCTGTCTACGTTCAGTATTAACTTTATAATGCAGCTAAAGAGAGTAGTGATCAATGTGCTATAGCAAGGTCAGCAGGCTTTTGGGAGCAGTGGGCTAAAGGTTAATATTGCTCAGTCCAAATGCAGGCCACTGATTGCCACCCAGATGCTACTTTTGCTTCCTCTGCCACTGAATTCCCCTGATGAATTGCTGCCAATGTCCTGCTTTGTGGACTAGATAAAATCACTTGGGCTGATCCCAAGGGTTGTCAATGCTTGCTCATCTATTAATGGAAATAAGGTGTAATCTCTGTCTGTACTTTACATATTAATATATTTAAAGGCCAGGAGGGCCTATTTGATAATCCATTTTTGTGTAACACTGGCCACAGAATTTAATTCAGTAACTTCTTCATGAAACCAACATATTTATTTAGGATAAACTGTCTTTTTTTTTTTATATTGATATAGGAGCTGCTTAATTTCATGCTACGATAGCTTAGGGAAATAAATCCTACAGTTATTTTCTCAGGTCCGTGTGTCCCTTCAGCACGTCCCGTTTACTATCGCACATTTGTGAAATTATTCATTTTTTATGTATCGCCTTCAAAATGTCTGCAAACATTTACATTAAAATGTGTGACCGATGTAGTTTCACCGATTTCTGGTAAAACATTTATTGAATGGCAAACATTTAAGTTCTTTACATACTACCGTCTAACAGAGCATGATTATTAATGTGAACAAAACCATGTCCAGTTAAACAACTCATTTTCATTTTCTTTTCTTTAAACTAAATGGTAAACTACATCTTCAAGATTCTACTAACATTTCAGTATTCTTAAATAAAACAGGAATGCTATTTCCAGACCCTTCTTCGCACTAAAATAACGTGCTTGGGAAACAGGAAAAACAGAGAAGAATGTAAATATTTATCTAAGCAATATAATAGCTGTGAAAAAGGTAGCATAGAGGTGTTGACAATAACCTATGGAATCATTGAAAGAGTAAGGATAACAGGAAGTTACTGTTACCTGATGTCTTAACCTAAAATAATTTAAAACAATCTTCTTCACTTCACTGCCAGTATAAGGAGTTAACAACCAAAGACAACTGAAGAGGCTTTGAGGGAGAGCTTCTAGTGATATCACAGCCTGATTTCTGGCTAATATTTCTTGCTTGAAAAAGCAGTTTCCCTGATGGGTAACAGTTTAACAAACTTGCCCCTATCAGATGAGTGCCAGATCTTGCGTCAGATCTACAAACTTTTATTGCCAGCTCAGTTCTGTGGAGCATTCACAAGTCTTCCAGTGAGTTTGATGGGTGTCCTTCTATGAGTAAGGTCTGTAGGAGCAGGCCCAGAATAGCAGAGGAGGCACTTTTCACACAAGAGTTTACAGAAACGGAGCTGAGAGGAGAAGCAAAAGAAATACGATTTGCTACTCTGGCATGATGCACACCATGACATAAAGCTTATTGTTATTATAGGATTTCATTGTGATGCTCTTTCTATTGGAGCACCCTACTGCACTGATAGTCAGATTAAATACCAGTATTTATAGAAGGAAGTGTTATTATGTGTAAATAAAGGCATCCAAACCTAGGCCAAAGAAAAGTTGATCGTCTTTTCTTCTAGGCACTGAGCATTGTCTGGGAGTTTCTTGCTAAGCATTTCTTATGGAGATGTTTGAGGGAGAAGGTCCCACCTCACAGGAAGTGCTCAATATCTTTTGATTAGGCACCCTGCCATTCATTAATATTGATCTCTTCTTTAACGAAACCTTCTAGTACTGTAATCTGAGGTTGCATTTGTGCAGCCACACTCAGTCTCTTGATGGTCTCTTTCGGCAAATCAGCTGCAGCCTGAGCCTTAGCTTCCTACTGATTAACAGCACTAGTTTAGGAAATGCATGTGCTATGCACAAAACTGGCTCTGTAATCTCTTGCTTGCTTATTGCAAAGAGCTGCTGTGAATAGGTCTGCTCAGCACCCTTAGCCCAGCCTTTTTGTGTCCTGTGTCCTTTCTTACACCAGGCAAGATAGAGCCCATGGCCATGGGAATAATGGACTTTACAGGACTGTGAATATGCTGCTATTCCCACACCTACTATGCACCTCTCCTCAAAATATTCTTCCAAACAACGCTGCTTCTTTCTGAAGTTCTGCAGTTAGCCTAAGCCAAATTCTGGTATCGTTGGTGTATATAAATCCTGAGAAAATTCATTTGAAGACTGTTCAGTTACTTGGGATCTGACCAAAATCTGGCCTTGGGTTTCTAAGTTTTGTCTGAAAGGCACCTGTGGGCAAATCATTAAGGAATATTGTTTTTGAATCTATTGAACTTGGGGAGTTTTAGATCAATCAATATATTTTTATAAGTTATATCAGCATACCCCTGGCTTATATAAAAGGTTAAAAAACCAAACTCGATTAAAAAAATTAGAGCCACATCAATGCGATTCATCTCACAGATAAGCTCCACTTTTGTTAAACCAGCCATGATCTGAAGTTTTCTTCTTCAAGCGGCAAAAGGCGAATTTGATTTAAAACAAACAAACAAACCCCCTTTTTTCCTGTTTGCTTATGCCACTATTCCCACTATGTAATCTGAGCATAAAAGAAAACACGCTGCTAAACTTTCTGAAACCTTCATTTAGCATCCACATGAAGAGCTTTAAAAGGAATAATACAAACATGTAAGGAGTATACAAGGAGTCTTGGAAGATTATATCGCAGATAAGGAAAATGCTTAGGAGGGTTTTTTTTTAATGTAATGTCTTTGCAACTTACTCGCAACATTGTTCCCTGCATGAGGGCCCCCTAATTATTTCATCATGCAGCAGGAAATCCTGGTAGGTCATATATAAACAGCCTGAGGCAGGGACCTCTTCATCAGATAGATCATGACATCTGACATCTGTGCAGCCTGCCGTTCGCATGCCACAATTAACTAGGAAGCTCAAACATTAACTAATGCAAGAGCAACTGGGAGCATGGGGATAACCTGGTATGGCAAAGGTCTTCCTTAATCCAAGTTTGTCTCTTTCCCAGTAGTCATATACCACATAGCTCTTAACCTGGCTGAACTCAGAGCAAGGCACCATGGTACAATTCTAGTTTTTGCCTTTCACCTTGTTGGGACATTTTGGTTTGAAATCCTGAATTTCTACAGAGCCATTTTCTGCAGTGGTTGGGAAGATGGCTATATCCACAGCATGAGGAGCATCTGTGACTCCTCCATGGATGCTGCTCCCCCAGCTTCAGGGTTTTAGTGGCAAGCACTGCAGAGGGTGGATTGAATATCTTTATTTATTTAGCATTGATTTAATGTGTATCACTTAAGGGTGTGTGTCCAAAACCCTGATAACTGTATGTGTTCAATTATCGCAAAGTCACTCTGACATCATTGTAAGAAACAGCTGAACACAGTATATACCTGCACAAAATCAGGTTAATTGATGGTTTAAGGCTTTGTGTCAGGCATGGTCTGTGAATATGTCTTTTCATTTCCTTTCAGTATGAGCCCCAGACTTATGCTTCCTCTCAGGCTAAGAACACATGTTGCGTTTGTCCCTGCATAGATTGTGTCTATGTTTGTCCTGGAACAAAATATCTCAGGATTGGTGTGTATGCATCACCCTTCTAATCAGGGTTTAGTGAGGGACCAAATGCAGTGCCACTATTCTGCCATTGATTCACTGAGGCAATCTTGGGATAACTGTGCAGATGTACTTTGCGATATCCCAGAATAGACAGTTACCATCTGTTATCCAGGAAAATTCTTTGGGATTTATCTTGGGAAAATGAGCATCAATTTGCCCCATGTTAAGCCATTCTACTTGTAGCCTTGCTGTACTTACATTTGCGGTTCATTTTTTAAAAAGTAGATTTTTTTAAAAAAATGGGTAGGGATCCAGGTGTTCATTGCCATCTAAATGGAACACGTCTACAGGGCACAGGCTACATAGGAGCTTGCTATGCCAAATCCTTTTCCATCATGAATATTCAGAAAAGTGTGTGCAGAGAAACAAATGCCAACTTTTTCTGCTCTCCTCATCTCAGTGGTTCTCAAATTTTTTAGACCTGAAGCACCCCTTGTTAGATTCAATATTTTCCTCAGAAAATGCCAGCTCTTAGCTACTGATCATTTTTGACTATGGAAAAATAAAAGAGTAATTTTTCTGTTAATCTCAGAAATACCACCACAGGTCATAATGTTTTTGATACTGTGGATTCCTATTTGAAATTTCTGGACTTATCTTGTGAATTATGTAGAGGCATTTGCTCACCTAACAGTACTAATTTGAGTGGGATCCCACCTTAAAATAATCTTTCAGGACGCTGGGGTGCTATAGCCCACTGCTTAAGAATCACTGGTCTAACAAGTATTATTGGCATTACATTCCCTGCATTTCCTGCCTCTTTATCCCATTTGTGGTTGATTGGTCTGATTTAGTGTGTACAGTAGGAATGTTTCTTCATTACTACTCTTGGTCAGTAGCATATGAGGCACAGTGAACGAATACAATATGAACGATGTGGGGAACTGTATCTTTTAGAAAGTCTGGAATGAAGCAATTTAAACTTTTTAATGTTGGGCAGCGGGCCAATACTATTTAGTTAGAGCTTGAAGTATAAAATAGACTTGTGAATAATTCTGATTTTGAATAATTGCTGAACAGCACATGCTACTGGGAGGACAATGAACCAGGAAAATAACTGAGATGGGGTAACTTTTCAGAAGTTTTCAAGCACCATCAAAGTGTTTATAATATGGACAAAAAGGCCGATAGTGGCACTACTAGCTCAGAGGGATTCTTTATAGGATGATATTGTGGCAGGAAATAAATGGACTATCCACTAGGAAAGAGATGGAACATTTGTTAATTTTAAGTTGAACAGAGGTGAACAAGTCAGTGTGGTGCCAGAAACAATGAAATTAGTACTGAACGAGAAACCACAGGCAACAGAAGGTAAACAGATGAAACAGGGCTTACAGTGGTGAGCTATGCCCTTTAAAGAAATATGTGAACTAAATATATGGCCAAGGAACAAATTGGCATCAATGCAATAACTTGGTTAAAACACGTCAAACCCTTGGTCCCATTAAGAGTACTCCCTGGGAAAGTAGGAGACCTCAGAAACTAAGGAAGTGTTTGAGGCTATTTCCAGGGAAGTTCTCAACGGAGTACAGAACAGAGCTGAAAGAGCCCAGACATCTGCACATTTATCCTCTAGGTAAGGTCCATTCATTCTGAGCCAGAAGCCAACATGGAACTTGATCAGCATGGTGCTCTGGGAATCACAGTGTAAGTAGAAGAACTAACTGAGTGGGCATAATTTGGTCATTGAAGACAAAAAAAGATGGAACATTTTGCTTATATGTATCTCCCAAAGAACTAAATAAATAAGTTAAAAGGGAAAATGTTTCATTTCCTTGAAAGGGGAGATATAAAGGGGCCAAATATTTTTCTCTGTTTGATGTGCCAGCAAGGTTCTGGCAGGTGCCCGGAGACAAACAGAACACACATGTATGTACATTCAACCACATCCATCTGGAGACACCATTTCACTTGCGTTGTGCTTGGCACCCGAGGTGGTGCCCCGGAAATATAACAGTGTTTGGATGGCGTGAAGCTATGGATACATTATGAATAATCTGGAGACAAGTAGTAGAATAGGGAATCTCTGAGTAGTTTTGGAAAGAATTGCAATTTCTGGGTTACAGCTAAACAACCAAAAATGTAAATTTTGTTTAATGGAAATGACATACTCAGTGCAAAAGTTAATGCAGGTAAAGTGTACAGGTAGATCCCAGCAGATGATGCAGCATGCCTTATGAATAGACAAGAGAAGGGTACAAAAGTTCTTCAAAATGATGACTTATGCAGGGTAATTTGGGCTTAATCTAACTGCCTGAGTCAGCAGTCAGAGAATGGTATTGTGCAGAGATGTTCAATGGACATGAGCTTTTTTAGATAACAGTTGCTATTATGGCTGTCTGAGAGAGGGTAACGTGGGATCTGGCCCTTCTAAAGTTCCTATGTCAAACCTTCTTTGTGTTAATACAGCTGCTATAATCAGTGGGGCTGTGCGAAGCTTCGGTTGCTGATTAGATTCGGCGGCTGAATCTCCAGATCCAAATTGAACCAGGAGACCCTTTAATCTCCCCGAATCGAATTGGAACCCTCTGAATTGATTCAGAGAGATTTGGAAAGATTTGGCAATTCATAGACACAGCTTTAAATGTTTTTTCAACGTACCTCAAGGTACCAGGCGGCTCATGAATGCTGATGCTGGGGCAGATGAAGCATCCCACAGGAGCACGGGAGGCTCCCCAGCATGCTCAGCAGTGGACCTGAAAGTGCACCAGAAGCACTTCCAGCCCTCTTTTGGGTCTTCTGGAGAGTGTGCTGGGCCACCTCCCCCCAGGCCAGGCTGATCGCCAAGCCAGGGGTGGGGGGGAGGGGTGCAGGGGATCCCCCTGCACTCTTTCTGGTGGACCCAGAAGTGGATTGGAAGTCCTTCCAGTCCACTTACAGGTTCACCACTGAGCATGTGCCCCCACCCTCCCCCCGCGCTCCCGTGGGATGTTCCATCTGCCCCAGCATCGCAGTGTTCACGAGCTGTGCCTGGTACCTCAAGGTATGTAGAAAAAACATTTAAAGCTGTGTCTGTGGCTGAATCACTGATTCTCTGAATCAGCATCGAATCTTCAGCTTTGGATTTGGCTGAATCGAATTGGGAACAGCGATCCGAATCAACGAATCGATTCACTGTCCCTGATTCAGGCTGAATCTGAATCAAATCAGGGCCCATTTCATACACCCCTAATAATCATCACCCTCCCAGTTTCTGTTGTGGCATATACCTGACAATGTTCTTTTCCATTTGAGAAACAGAGAGGACCATCTACCATGGTCTGGAGCTGAGCAGTTGATGCTTTTATTCTTACCTGGCTTTAATCTTTTAAAAAAGACACCAGGGCATGAAATAGTTGTTACATTATGATTGTTCAAGCTGTTGAAGTGCCCCAGAATTGTTCTCTGAACTGGTAGAAAGATTCTAATGGGAAGGTTCTCAGAAACCATTCCCTCGCCTTTCTTTCTTGTCCTATTGTTATCTTACCTAATAGCACTGCTGTGGCAGTAATACTATGCAAGGGTTAAAACGGCAAAACCAGATGCAAATCTTTTTGGACTCAAAGTCCTCCTTGAATATTTATGTTAGGAAGGGAAGAAGCGAATGAGACTGAGCAGAGCATTGTTCATGATGGCAGAGTTATTTGTACTCTTCCATTACACTCCCAGATTTTTAAGGATTTGTAATATGACTTTTAAAAGGTCACTTCTGGCTAACACAGGAACTGTAATTGTTGAATATCATGACCTTAAAAGAAAATTTAGTTTAGCAAAATGCTATTTGGTTGTCTTTTTCTCAAGTTTTCTCTTAAACTCTGTCAACCTTAGAATTATGCTCATATTCCACTGCAAGCTTTGTTTTCTTGGTCAGTCATTTTTGCACTAATGATTTTTTTCTATTTAAAAATGGAGAGAATCTGGCTTAAAATGAAAGGGCTAAATTTTAAGTTTCCTTTTCCACCTGAATTTCTCCTTTTACATCCTAGTAGTTTAATGAAGCTAGTGGTTTTCTTGCTAAACTATGTAAATTGGCAGATAGAGGAAAGAATTTGTACTTCAAGACACGGTTTAGCAAACTTTATGTGTAGTTGCTGGAGTTCTGAAATGTATTGGAGTATTCAATATACTGGTGAAACCATCACTCCTGAAGGATTTTCTTCCTTGAGAAACTTGCGTTTTGAGATTTATGATTAGTGCTAGACTCATGAATTTCAAGTGGAAAAAATGAAGGAAGCCTTATGCCTAGGTTTGGCAGGATTCAATTTTTTATCGATAAACAGCAATAAACAGTGATCTTGCCTGACGCACACAGACTGATGGAAAAACATTGCCATCAGTAATCTCTGAAATTTATAGAAAAAGGACAGAAAAAAAATTTGGAACGCGGGTAAGGAAATCCAGGGCAGGGACCATCATGTGCATACATGCACATGCATGCACACACACATACACACACACACACACCAGCCACTGCAGCCATTCCAGGAGCTGGGGGTCATGCTGGTAGGGCCGTGCTGGGAGGGGGGAGTTGGAGGGGCAGGGCTGGGAGCCCGATGCCGTTGGCCACTTGTTCTGCCTGGGTCCCAGCTGGGGATTGAGTGCCAAACTCCCTGCAAACCTGGCCTGGCCCCTGCATGATCAGGACAGGGGCCAAACTCCCAGCGAGCCTGGACTGGTCCCTGTGTGATCAGGTATGCTTTTTAATTTAGGAATATTTATGTTTTATATTGTAACGTGTGGTTTTATAAAGCTTTTAACATTATACTGTCATTATTAAATTGTCTGTCCCCCACACCTCTAACTTGGAGCAATCCTCAAAATGTAAATTGATAAAAATTGAAAGGAATGCTTAAAAATAAATATTGATATTAGCTGTTGGAATTAGATTAAAAAAAATTAAATAAAATTCTGCCAAGCCTACTTCTGCCATATACTACATCAGTATGTTTAGTGCTGATTGTCATTTAAAAATGCTTAGTTGACTTGTGGGCAGAGGATTGGCATAAGTCTTAGTAGCAAAGCTGGTAAAATAAATGCATTCAGTTTTTATCTGGATTTATGAAAATGTCTTTTGTCTTACAATGGAAATTATTGTGGAAGATGTTCAGTTTTGATGACTTTTTCAGAGTTCCAGCTGATATCTTTCTGGTTGCCAACACCTGACAACTTTTCAGAGATGTTTTGATTATTTTTTTGGCTTTTGTCCATTTTTTCTCCTGACAACTGATCAGCTTTACCCAGGAGGATATGGTTTCTGTTCACTTCTCTGCCACTAGTCTGCTCTGTGACTTAGTTAGTTCACTGCTCTGCATCAGTTTCATGTGCAGTTTTGATACTGATATCCTTGGCAAAGCACTCTTGAGATGTTGGGATGAAAAGCACAAGTGTGTCAGTGCTGTTTACACATGGCTAGGTAAGTGGTGGCATTAAACCACCGTTTTGCAGTCATACAAAACTTATAAATCACTATTATACAGCAATTATACAAGCAATTCACAGAGTTATCAGACAATGTATTTTTCCACAGTAAGTATCTCATTTGGTTAAAGAAATTAGCAGCTTTTTAATATTTGGAAGCTTTGGATGCTGCCTCACCTCCATGATACCAGGTTGCTTTTCTCAGTGACCCTAGGTATAAGAATCATAAGAAAAAGACTTTACATCTACTTTGAGATTTTGGCCCATAGAAATTGTGTGCTATCTAAGGAGCTTGTCATAGGAACTGTGTGGCAGATTATGAAATTTTTTCTTCAATGAGGGTACCTGGATAGGTAATTGATCTTCCACATGAATAATGTGTTCATAATCTAACCCTGGGTCATCTGATTCTTGGAAACTATTGGTCTTGCTCAGTTTGCTAAGGTCATTGATTTAGCTTCTACAACAGAAAATGTCACTTCCAAGATAACTGCATTTCTGAGAGGCTGGGGGGTGTCTTAGAGTCAGAACATGTCTCATTTTCGATAAGCTGAATAAACAGGTTTTGCAGCTGACTCTTATCCCCTGTGCTCTTTACTCACCTAGTTCATTTGACAGTGCAGTCAGTATGACGTGCAGAGTCCAGTGGGAACAATACACATTCCAGGTTACCTTGGTTTTCATGCTGTTCAGTGGTATTTACCATAGATTTCTTTTTAATAGTGACAGGAATGTGGAAATCTTGTTGGTGAAACAGAGAAAGGTCTGTCAGATTCAAGGTCTGTCAGATTCAAGGTATGTTACATAATGAGGCCCCATTTCAGTAAAGCCTCCTTTCAAAAGGGTGTGTAAACTTGTTCCATTGTTGTTAAGGTCCATGGGATGCAAATGCATGTGTAAGTGTTGTTTTAAACACAGATTGATTTAAGCACATGCTTAAATACATTCCTGAATCAGGACTCAAGGCAGGGAGGCAAACTGTTCAATTCGGATATAATTTACATAGATAAAATAATCAAATATCATGCTTCAAGGTTTCAATGGGTCATCTGCAAGGGTCAGGAAGGACTTATACCTACAGTGCATGATTGACTTCTCTCTTATTTTCTTGCACCTTCCCCTTAAATATAATAAACTGGCCATGGCAGGAGACAGGCTACTAAGCAGGTTGGACAGTGCTTTGAGGAGGTACAGAAAATCCTCAGAGGTGCCTATCTGTTGTGTCTGGCTCACATCCACACAGCTATATCAATCTTGAGACATGGGATTTTGAAGAAATTTCCCTCCAGGTCAAAATGAGAGGGCATGGGGAGAGTCACCTCTTATGAAGATTGGGGTTTGTCTGCTGGAATTATCTCGGCATATCTCACCTAATTGAATCCCTGCCATAGGTACTACAAGCATCTTGAGCTTTCCTGTTCCCTATCTCTGTCAAATAACTGTATACTAATAAATCCTTTGAGCATTTAGGTGACACTTTATGACCTGTGATGCAAAAGGAGGTCAGACTGGATGATCTAATGATCCCTTTTGGCCTTCATTTTGACAAAACTAGGAATCTGGAGTAATGTCACTTCAGGCACATACTCCAGATGTACACCAATGTACAGGAGATTAGAATCTGGCCCCCTGTTCTTACACTGGATTTCTTAGAAATATTTAAAAATAAACTCACAAAGTGGTTTCAAAGTGAAATTTCCATCAGTACAGCTAATCTGCTGAGTGACCCTTGTGAAAAGCTTAGTCTGTACATGACTCAGTTTAACCATCCATTGAAAAAGTCCTTCATTAATAAAAGTTGAAATTCAATAATTAATGATATGCCATCTAGCCCACATGAAAGGAGGAAACTGCATTGAGCCAACATGCTGAAGCATTTTGTATAATTTATGCACCACAATCACAGACTTGTATGGCAGGAGTGTGCAATGAACCCAAATGGAATACATTCTGTAATTGTCTTATTCACTATACTTTATCCTCATTCTGAATAATTTTTCTCTGACATCTACTTTACAACCCTTTATACTATAAATGCTGCTGAATGGGAGGGACTAGCTGTAATCTTCTGCTGATAGTCATTTGAATTCCTTCCTGGCAGGGATTTCTGGTCTTTGTTAGGCCTAATATACATTATTATTAGAGATGGCCCAGGACAAGAATACCAGATCTAAACACTTTCATGTCAGAGGTGGGTTCAATACCAGAACCTGCATCTGGATCTGAATTTCATGAATGACTTCTTTTCTTTTTCTTAAGGTAAAGACAGATTCTTCACTGACTAATATTTGTTGCAGCTGCTATACATTATAGGGTGGTGACCAATATCTAGCCTAGGCATCTATATGACTCCAGTCACTTTAGCATGCAGACTTTTTGGTGCTTTCCTATTTGCTCAGCAGAATGAATGCCTGTGGACAGGATTTCAGAACTACCTATGTGATTTAAGAGCACAGCTCCCATTGCAAGCCAATGAGAATTCTGCTTTTAGGTCATTTAAGCACTTTTGAAAATCCTACCCCGTGTTCTGATGTTTGTTTTAACTCAATTCTCTGTAATTCTGTGGAGAGCACAAGGAGGAATAGTTCTTAATTTAGACATATTCAGAACAAGAAATGTACAAAATGAAAGCATTCATCACCCTGAAACTACTCCCTAGTAACATTATATACATGCTTTCACTCAGCGAGTGTAGTCATCAGAGAACCCCAGCATGTAATGATAGGTATCTCAGAGAGCAAAGATCAGATGGCTACAATCTCAAGAGGACTGATCCATTTTATTTGTGTAATCCTTGGAAATGTGTGTTTTTCTTTTCTTCATTTACTCAATGAAAATAGACATTACCATGGTATGGAGGATTGTCCTTAAATGCAGATGTGCATCTTGGTTTCAAAATACATCTTTTATTTGTCTGTCTGTTTTGTCTCCTAATGAACATATTCACTGCTCTAGGAATCTGACACCCTGAAATGAGAACTTAACGCTAGCGGCAACAGAAATGACAAATATTGTCATTATGTATCATTCCCCGCTGATATTTATGTAACTCAGTCCCTCACAGCTTTGGGTGAAATGACAGAAAAGAAAAAAATCCCTGGACATACATGTTTAAAATAAACTGATTTCAAAAGAAAACCAGCCAAACTAAACAAGCAGAATGAAGGTCAGAGTAATAAAAAGCAGGTATTTTAAACAGCAATGAACCAAATGGGTTCTTATTGTCTTGTAGTGACTTATTCTGTGCAGAATTAGCTGGTTAGCAAAATTCACCTCAGTGCATAGGGCCACTGTACCCCCTGATCATGGGTTTAAGTGGAGCTGAATTTCAGTCCAGGGAAGGAGTCAGCAGCCTATGGCCAGCCAAGGGATTTTAATCAGCCCAGGAAGCAGGAGTGTTGGCTGCAATAGGGCAGCAATGGGTTTGGCAGCAGTGGAAGCACAGAGACAGCAAGGGAAGTGGTGGGGTTGTAAGTGCAGGACAGTGAGTGGATCAGAAGTGTGGCAGGGGGGATTCATCGCCAGGGGAAGTGACAGTGGCCCGCCTTCAGCCCGAACTCCCTTCTTTGGCCTACCGCTCCTAAAAGGTTGCTGACCCCTAGTTTAGGTTATGGACAAACAATTTACTGCGACATAAAAGGAGATGGATCATCAGCTATGTAATGGCAACCGCCCAAGCACATGCTTTTATTCCACACTAGATGGAAGCCAACCCATGGCAGATTATCTCTTAATGAGAGGAGGGTAAGTTACCTCCAATCAGCTTTCACCTGCCACAAGGTTAGTGTGTGAACATAGACAGCTGATATATGGTTAACCTCTTTTATCCTGAGAGAAATCATTCTTATATGACCACCCTATGGAGGGTGACCATGAATTATCTCTGGAGAATGGGTAGTGTGACAAAGAGCTACCTGCCCTTGGTGCGGTGTTGTATCTTGTTCTTCCTGTACATACATCAGACCAGGTCGACAAGAGGCCTAAATTCCTCATTGGCAATGGGGATTCAATGTCAGAGTTATACTGCATGTCTGTACTAGCCAGGGAGCCCTGCACTGAGGAATATGTAGATGAGTCCTAGATGTTAGGGTCAGAAGGGACCTCAACAGATCAAGTCTGACCTCCTGCCTGGGCAGGAAAGAGTGCTGGGGTCACACGACCCCAGCCAGATGCCTATCCAGCCTTCTGTTAAAGACCCCAAGGTAGAGGAGAGCACCACTGCTCTGGGAAGCCCATTCCAAATTTTGGCCACCCTTGCTGTGAAAAAGTTTTCCCTGATGTCAAGGGGAACCTACTTCTCGGTGATGATCACCCTTTTGCAAGCAACTCAACCCTCTGGTGCCCTGGCTTGGAATCAAACCCAGGTTTTACCATGTGGTCAGCAATAGCTGTACCACTGAGCTATCTTTGCTCTAAAAAGCAAGTAGTAGCCACTCCTTGAAAGGCAGAGCATAGTCAGCTGGATTCAAACCTGCATGGGGAGACCCGCAGCAAATTTCTAGTCCAACACCTTAACCACTTGTCCATGACTCTAGGACAAAAAAAAAAAAAAGCCCCCTGCTGTTCAATCTGGGGTTCACATACCCAGACCTCTCCCTGGCCTCCACGCAACCCAGCATAGCCTCCTTGTGTGCATCTAGTCACGGGCACAAGGGATTCACTGAGGAACGAGTGGCCAGAGGGCTTCAGCCAACCTGGTGCTTGAACCCACAACCTTTGCCACCTAGGGTAGCACTCTTGCCACCAGAGTACCAGGGAAAGCTAAAATAAGCAGGCCATCCCTGGGCAGGCTCAAACCACCAACCTTTTAATTAACAGCTGAACAGGCTAGCCAATTGCACCACAGAGACACTTCCTGTGCTATAGAGCCACCTAAATTCTATTCCTACCTGCTTTCCAGAACTAAAAATGTATGGCTGCCTGAGTGAATGCTGGTTGTATGCCACTAAGCCCTTTTTGAGAGGCAGAGCATCTTCATGTGTGTCTAAGGCCGCTCTATGGCAGCAGCTCATTCTGGAGGCAGCATGTGGGGAATTGGTTCAGTGCACCTTAGTATGGGGCTCCCTGGTACCATAGGGCATGTGTAGACAAAATGGGGGCCCTAAATTGAAGCAGTGGGTTTTTAAACAACACCTCTTCAATTTAAGACCCTTTAAGCCCCTGTGCCATGCACACACCTGAACTTACCTACCTCTCTGGTGGTGGGGAGGGGAGAGCAAGCTGCTGGCAGGTGGAGTGGTCCCTAGGCTGCAGGGGAGAGGGGCTGGTGCTTCCCCACCACAGCAGCAGCGGTCCCTGCCAGGTGCAGAGGGAACTGCAGAGGCACCGCAGCCGCAGAGGGAAGCACCAGGCCCTCGTGCAGCTCAGGCAGGCAGTCAGGCTTTGGGGAAAAAAAAAGATCTTGGGCAGAGCCTGCCTCCCTGGGCTGCTGCCAGGCTGCCTGCATGGGCTTCCTGCAGAGCCCCTGAGCTGCATGGAGCCCACTGCTTTGCTCCATGATTGTAGGGCAGCAAACTTAAACTCCTTGGAGGAGTTTTAGTTTTCTATGCCCCAAGTCATTTAAGGCTTATTATGCTGCTGAATTTGCTACAGAGGCTGGAATTACTCCTCAGTATGCCTCTGACACGTGCAAACACCAACACCATTAAAGTGATGCAAAAGCATTTAACCTGCTTTAAAGTGTCATGCACCCATGCCCCTCGTTTCATCTGCACGTGGCCATACTGGATAGTGTAGCCATACCATTAGAGGGAGCTGTCATTCACCTGAGGTATGTATGTGCTCATTATTTGAGGGCACTTTGGAATGAGGTCCTCAGTTTCCCACTGTGGGTCTTGGGCTGGACAATGAAGTTTGGAAACCCTGACTAAAATATACGTGATAAAGCAGTAATCTAGAGCAGTGTCAGTTAAGTGCCCAGAATTGATCTTCAAGATGGAGGTCCTGTTTGTTAATTTGGCAGTAATGGATGGTAGTGTTAGAGTGATATTCATTTGTAAGATGGTTTGGAAATGATGCGAGAGGCAGGATTCCTTAGGGTGATATCTTTTATAGGACCAACTGTGGAGTTGAGATAGAGTTGGACAAGTTTCTGAATACGAGAAATTCTTCACCAGGCCACTTTCTAATGTCTTGCATTTGAAAACTTGTCTAATTCTATCACAACTACATAGCTGGTCCAATAAAAGACATCACCGTAAGACAAGGGTGTCAAACTCACCCCAGGCCAGATCCTGGCTACAGGGACTCTTGGGCCAGATCCACTGGGCCAGCAACAACTGTAGTGGGGGCAACAGAATGAGTCTGGAGCTGAATGGCAGTAAGGGTCTGGGGACAGATGGTGGTGCAGGGTCTCCTTTGAGCAGCAGTGTAGGGCTCTGCCCAGGCAGAAGTGTGGAGCTAGGGGGTGTGCAGCAGCCAGGGGCTTTGGCTGGGAAGCAACATGGAGCAAGGGGTGTGCAGTGGCACAGGGCTGCATCTAGACAGCAGCTTGGGTCTGGAAGCATGCAGCAGTAAGGGGCTGTGTTTGGGCAGCAGCATGGAGTTGGTGGTGTACCACTGATGGCCATATCCACTGGGGTCCAGGGACCCTGGATTTTGTGGCAAGTTGAAGCAGGCCACAATGATTCTACAGGCTGAATCTGGCCCTCAGGCCATATGTTTGACATCCATGCCTTAAGAAATCCTCACATCTTGCAGTAATGAATGGGGCAAAAGACTGAGTTGCTTTTATTCCAATGTTTGGTCCTTATTCATCTGACTCAGGCAAAGGTTGAGTCCTCTGTGGTAGAAAGTTTCTACCTCTTTCTACCTCTATGGTAGAAAGTTCACTTCTTATTTGGGCAGACATATCTCCAGAGTTATACTTATGCAATCTCACTGACACCAGTGGCATTTTGCAAATATAACTCTGTGAAAAATGTGGTTCACCAGTTTAAAAGTCATGGCAAATGACCTGTGGGAAGAGATGGGGAATCTCTTATCTAGCAAACCTTTGTGAAAACAGTAAGACTAGATACAAGTCCACAAGTGAAGGGTGGGCTTGCTGACTAGAACAAATATGTTTCTGTCCCTGAAGAATCATATATTCATCGAAATATTAAAATCTATAGGGTTTCTCTCAATTCCTCCAGCCTAATCCCAGAATTTGCTAGAAAAATCTTCTGATGCAAAGATGACATCATAAATCCCAGCTTGTTTGAAAAGGCCCTGTGCTTTGTATTCCCTGGAATTCAACATTTTAATTTTGCAGTCATAGGTCTATGTGACTACAGCAGTTTTGTTTTAGAAATGATAGTATCCATGCACACAAATGCTACATATTAGTTCTCTCCTGAGGTTTAAAGAACGCTGTACAATACATATGGTTAAATACAACTATGGAAGTAGCCCAAAAGATTATTGTTCATAGTGCCTGAATTTTTCTTTGTTTTAATTGCAAGATACAAAACAAACAGAAATTGTGGTTTGGCTCCTAATAAGAACTTAATTTGCTCAAGGGCAAATACATGCTGAGAGCTGTGAAAGGCAAAATGGAGGTAAGTTTATTTGAACAGGAGTCTGCAGGTGCAGAAGAACCGTAATGTGTTTTTCAAATGAAACAACATATTTGTGCATTCAGTCAGTAAAGAGAGTAAGGCCTGATTCTGCCTTTCTCTGATCAGTGGGACCTATGTATACATCTAGCATTTGACCTTTTTGTTCTTGAGATATGGTAGTTAAATGGAAATACAAAATCAAAGAGTTTGATCTCGTCTCACTGAGGGCAATGAACGTTTGAACGTGGATCTCAACATCAGCATGATCAGATCCTTGGTGAAGAAGAGTCTGGTTTTAGTGAAAAGAAATGATTAGTGACATTGATGGTTAAGTGAGTTTGGAGTGATCTTATAGCCATGATAGTTCAGGAAATAAACCAGAGGCAAGGATTTTTCCTTGCCTCTTGTATTGATGGCATGGAAGCCACTATGTTTTAGTTAGTGGTGCTCAATCTTTTGGCTTGGATTAAATCAACACATCCAGATCGGGCGTTTGGCTGGCCCTGGTCCCCCATGTACTGGGACTGAGCCCCATGCTGCCCCTGCATGCTGGGATCAGGCCCCAGGGCCTCACACCGACATCTGGCCCCACATGCTGAGATTGGGGGTCCCAAGATCCCTCTATGCCTGTGCAGCAGGACCAGGGCCCCAGGACCCCATATTGCCTCCACTCAGTTTTGCATACTGGGATCAGGCCCATGGTGCCCGTCACTGTCCCACTCCTTCCCACGTGCTAGGATCAGGCTCTGGGGCTCTGCGCTGCCTCCACCCAGTCTATCAATAGTAATAAGTGTTTGGGGCCCTGGATAATTCCATAGAGACTGCCAGTCAAGCTTTATATTAAAATTGAAATGGTAAATAGCTTATGCTTCAAGTTAAAAAATGTTATAAGTATAGATGGCTTCAGCTGCATTAGCTAAAGATGTTTATACATGGTTATAGGAAACCTATTGCCTGTATCTCTATAGCAATCCATAAAAATTGGTTAATGGTTTATTCAGATGTCTCGTAATCATTTATTCAACTTTTATAAACTATTTAAAAATGCAATCTTAATATAAAGTATGGCTTCTAACCCTCAGTGGGGACTCAAACATCCTCAGATGGTTAGAATTAATCAATGCTATCCTATAAACACTAAAATGGTATGAATATATTAGCAGCCCAGTGGGTGGAGCACTAGATTAGGATGGGGGTGGGGAAGGAATCAGTTCTTGACTCTGTTGTTGACCTCTGTGCTTCTTGTTCCCCTCTTTACCTCCTCTTCCACTGAGACTGCAAACTATTCAGGGCAAGGTCTCTCACTATACAATATGTAGGGTCTAGCTCAAAAGGTTGTGATCTCATCTGGCACACTTTTATGCCTCTGTGATTCAATTATTGATTATATTATTGTCAAGTTTTATCTTTTGTGACCTTGCAGATTACTCTAATAAAAGGTGGCAAAACTGAGATTTAGTTTAACTGAATCTATAGCTACCTATTGTAGAGTGTCTTCTTGGCTAATGCATAAATGTTGTTATTAAAAAAACTGCCATTGTGCTTGTTTCAATGTGGGTCATTTATACTTCTGGGTTGAAATAACCAAACATTTCCCCAGCTGCTGTTTGCTGTAACTCCCTTTTATCTCACTGCCTCATCTCCGTGTAGCAGAAAGATATCTCAGAATCACCAAGCTCCAAAATGCACATGGTATTTATTATTATTGTTCTTTTAAAAAAAGGTTGTTTTTGAGTTGGAAAAATGTAGCATTCATTGTAGAAAAAGGAAAACTGTTCCACTGAACTGCTTGGGATATCTTTTCTTAAGGTTAATGAAATAAAATATACTGAATCAGTCTTTGCCAAAGGTAAAAACACAAATGCAGAAGGCACATCAGCACATGAATAATTTTAGGTAGCTCCATTGACTTCAGTTTTAATTGGCTATCAGCAATATACAATATAATCATTAAAATCATTGACCTCCAGGGATTACTCATAAGCCTAAAGTCACCCATGTGGTCAAATACTCCACTGAACTAAGAATGGCTAAATGG
This sequence comes from Crocodylus porosus, assembly GCF_001723895.1. Lineage (NCBI taxonomy): Eukaryota > Metazoa > Chordata > Crocodylia > Crocodylidae > Crocodylus > Crocodylus porosus. The sequence goes on along the minus strand of NW_017728907.1, from coordinate 66,083,620 downwards.
GATAATTTTCTAGCTTCTCTGAGGAATCAATTGTAGAGAATGCCATGATCACCCCCTTCTTTCTTTTTTGCAGGTATTTCTGATGCCTGGTGAATCTTCTGTCCATCTCACATATATTTACATAAAAATTTTACTCTTTAGTTTTCCAAAACAGAACAAATGATTTGTTTGATAGTCCTCTTTGGGTAACATTAGCAGATTCTTCCATAGAAACTGACTCTTCCAGGAGAAAGCGAATGTCTACACGAGGTCACCTGTACACTAGTGCAAGAAAGGACTGGACACCTGCCAAAGAATTTTACATCCATGCAAGTTACTAGGTTTTAGTATAGAGTTACCACAGGAAAGAACAACAATAACAACTTACATCTATGTCGGGATTGTGTGTCTATAGTTATATTGGATTAGCTGTTTCCTCTATGTAAATAGGTTATACTACCTATTCCCACACCATGCATTCTTACTGCAGGCAGAAGGGGGGGGCTTAGAATGGGGCTTAGCACCTACAAATTCAAGGCAGCGGTGGGGCTGCAAAGCAGCCCAGCTGTGGGCTTCTGGCAGCTGGGGCTGAGGCAGGCACTGCTCAGCCAGCGGGGCACAGGACCGAGCCACAAGTGGCTGTCCTGGAGGTGCAGCTCCCTCTGCTACATGCAACCTGGGAGGCATGGGGGGGTGTGCACAGGGTGAGGTGGGCTGTCGCTCACTGTCGGCTGGGGCCAGGACTGCACTGGGTTCTTCCTGGTGAGGGGGCTGGGCCAGGCTGCACTTGGGACAGGTGGTGGCAGTACTGGGAGTGGGGCTACGGGGGGGAGGCTGCAGCCACCCCAACATTTGCCATAGCCCCTGTTCCCAGTGCTGCTGCTGCTGTCTTCCCAGGGCCCCATTGGGAAGAGCCTGGCGCAGCCCCAGCCTCAGTCTGCAGCAGCTGCCCGCCCTCATCCCACGTGCAGATCTGGGGGCACATGCCCCTCCATGCCTCCTGGCATGAATGAAGCAGTGGGAGCTGTCACCCCCTCCCTGCACTGGGAGCACCCCCAGACAAACAGTTCATGGCTCCATTCTGTGCCCCACCCTGGCTGTGCCTTCCCTCACTGCTCCCAGCTCCGAGCCACCCCGGGATGTGTGACTAGCACCCCTCATAGTCCAGTCCCAAATACTAATTTATTAAAACATGAAACCTTCTTTAATTTACTTCCTCTTTATTTCTTTTTAAATTCTTTTTTTTACTTCTTTTTATTGCTCAGCAGCTGACTACTTTCATTTCACCACCCTTCTTCCTCCCTCATTTCCTTTTCCCCTCCCATTTCATTAGCCACACCCATCCTATTAACTCTCCACCTCCCAACTTCATATTCCCACCCTTCCTAACCCATCTCTTTCACACTCATACCTAGAAGGAGGATAGAAATCTGTCCTGGGTCACTAGTCCTGTAATGGCAACCCACAGATGTAGCTCCTACTCAGGCCTCTGTTCACTCACTTGCCATCTAGTGACAAGTCACAGCTGTGCAGATAGGGAACAGTCAGAGAAGATTTTTAGCCTTAAGATGTGACTGCTCCAAACTCAAGTTGGCACTAACACTGGCCAACATTTGAGCAGTTCAAAGTGCAATGTGCAACAAGGCTATGATAGCACTACTGCAGTAGCTACCCTAGGATAACTAGTTGTCTCTGTACTCTGTAAACTGGCATAATTTACATTAGTTTACAAATCTGTTGTAAATTTCTTTAAATTTTACGGGATGGCTGACTTGCTGGAGAGGGTTTTAAACTAGGTGTGTTGGGGGATGGTTGTGTAGAAGGGAATGCAAGTTGGGGAATCCCATGTGAGGAGTCTTCCTCTGCCTCTTCAGAGAAAAGGAAGGAAAACTGGGGAAACTTACCAGACCAACAGGAAGCAATGTTTATGCAGAGGATGTCTCAGCTGCCTGAATATCATTTTATCAGTTTCTGGTCCTTCTGGATTGGTGTTCCCTGCACCTGATTTCTGGTGCAGGACCTGCACTGGAGAGGAGAGAAGATGGATTGGGAAAACAGGCAAGTTCCCCTGCATCAGCCTGAACCCTGGCTGTGCGAACCCTTGGGGGTGGGGAGAAGACCGGATTTACGTGTCTATATACAAATGCTCAGAGTATGGGGAATAAGCAGGAGGAACTGGCACTCTTGCTAGCAAATAGGGAATGTGATCTTGTTGGAATAACAGAGACCTGGTCTGATGCCACACGTGATGGGGCTGTATGCATGGAGGGCTACAGGCTGCACAGAAGGTATTGGGTAGGCAAGAAAGGAGGAGGTGTATCTCTCTATGTAGACAAGAGATATGCCTCCTTAGAGACCCAAATTGGTTTGAGAGAAGGGCAACTTGGGACCTTGTGGGTGAGGATATGGAGGTAATAAGGAGAAGGGACTTGATGGTAGGCAGCTACTACAGACTGCCACACCAAGAGGAGGAGCTGGATCTGGAATTTTCCAGAAAACTTATGGAGGCTGTATTTTCAAGGGATGTGGTTGCCATCAGTGACCTCAATTACCCTGAAATCTGCTGGGAGGAGCACTCAGCCAGAGCTGACCAGTCATGTAGATTTTTGACCTGTGTGGAAGAACTTTATTTAGTACAGGTGAATGGGCTGACCCAGGGGAAGACTTTGTTGGATTTGGTTCTAGCCAAAGGGGACGACTGGTGGGAGATCTGAGGGTTGAGGGTAATCTGGGAGATAGTGATCATGAGATGACAGAATTCGCTATCTGTTGTAGGGTAGGGAAGTCAGCCAGTAAGGCAGCGGTGCTTGACTTCAGGAAGGCTGTCTTCAATGAGCATAGGAAAATAGTGGGTGAGATCCTATGGAAACATGGACTGGAGGGGAAGGGAGTTCAGGAAGGGTGGTCATTCTTCAGAGGAACAATCCTTATAGCAGAGAAAAGGTCCATTCCTGTAGGCAGAAAAGGTGGCAGAAAAGGGGTCCAAAAGCCCTCTTGGCTTACGAGAGGAGTTAAAGAATGCTTAAAAAAAAAGAGGCTTACAGACAGTGGAAACAAGAGGTAGTCACTGAGGAGGAATACCTTAGCCCGTATTTGTAGGGAGAGACAATGCAAGGGCAGTAACCAAGATCAGGTTGGTGATTGAAATCAAGGACAAAAATGAGTCCTTCTTTAGTTATATAGGGAGCAGGAGGAAGATGAAGGGAAATGTGGGGCCCTTGCAGAATGGGATGGGACAGCTGATAATAGTGAGGAAAAAGCTGAACTCTTTAATGAATACTTTGCGTCAGTGTTCCTGCATACAAATGGTGATTACCCACCTGGTCTGACAGTGGACAGATGCAGGTGGGAGGGGCCATGATTGCCAACCAATAATCAGTGTTGAATTGGTGAGGGAGCATGTAGACTGGCTGAATATCTTCAAGTTGGCAGGATCAGATGAACTACCTCTGAGACAGCTGAGGTAATACATTAGCCTAGGGGTGGGCAAAATACAGCCCATGGGCCAGATCTGGCCCACGGAGGGGCTTTGTCTGGCCCATAGTGGGTCCCTTGGTCGTAGCTGGCCCAGGCATCTCCTGACCATGGCACATCCTGCTGCCCCTGGCCACACAACAGGGCTGGTGCTGCCCCACTGCAGGATTGACCTTCTGGCCGATGCCACCAATTACCACAGCCACATGGTGCTGGTGGGGACCTGCACATGCAGCCCTGGCCTGGCATACCCTGTGTCTGCTTTAGACTTACCCATCCAGGCTGAGCAGTGGTGGCAGCCAGGCAGAAACAGTTGCTTGGCATGGGGGAAAAGTGGTCCCTCCTCCTCGCCACTGCTGGTGCTTCCTGATGCAGCTGGCAGAGCCTGTGCCATGCTGCCCTTCTCTGAATCTCTGGGATTGTCACTACCACTTCTGGGCTTCTCAGTGGGGCAGCACTGACAGTGCAAAGCAGCCTCTGGGTAGCCAAGAGGCAGCAGTGATGGCACCGGAGACACAGGGCAGCCCAGCATAGCCCGGGCTCCATGAGCTTCACCAGGAAGTGCTAGCAGTTGTGAGGAGAAGTCATTTTTCTCCTGTGCCAAGCAACAGTTTCTTCCTGACTGCTGCCATTGCTTAGTCTGGACTGATGAGACTGGAGCAGGCACGGGGTATGCCAGGTTGGGGCTATGCTTGTGACTCCCTGCTGGTACCATGGGGCTGGGGCCAGCGGCAGCAGCAGCTGGAAGAAGCTGATGCCACCTGGGATACCTAGAAAGACAATTCCACTGCGGAGCCACCCCAGCCCTGCTGCGTGCCTAAGGGCAATAGGACGCATCATGGCTGGGTGGTGCAGAGTGGGGACAAGGTGTGCTGGGGCTGTGCACTGTTGGAGGTGGTGGAGAGGAGAGTACGCAGACTCCAGGCTGTTGTGGGGTGGGAATGGGTGCTGACAAGCTCAGGGGGGCATGCACAAGGGGCTCCCTTGCACACCCCACTATACCCACAAACCCACCACCACAAACCCTACAGCCACACCATTACTCACACACAATCACACACTCCACAAACTTTGCATCCACCCACACTTCCCCACACTCCCTTACATACACCTGCTCACCTCTGAGGGGAGCCCCACTCACTGCTACGCACATATACCCCACCCCACACAGCACCCACACAAACACCTCCAGACACTCTTCCCCTCCACATACCCCACAGTCCCCCACTAACTCCATACCCACTCACCCACCCACACCCCCCATACATCCCCACAACCCCCCATACCCACTCATCCACATTCACACATACCCTTGCCCACACCCCACATACACACACATACACCCACCCACCCATACTCCCCACACCACTCCCCATATAAAGAGTAAGACTTCATTTTGAGCTATTATACAATCGTCTCTATATACACAATAGAAACACACACAAATCAGAACAATTAAAAAATAAAATTAGAAGATGTTATTGTGGATGTTTGATTTTTAGAATATAATTTGTTTTTTTCCACTTCCAAGGTGGCAAACCCTCTCTTAAAAGGAGTACTTCTGGGGCCAAGAGGAGGGATGTCCAGTGACAAAGGTTAGAGGGTGGGAATTCCGGTCTCAAGATGGCAACCAAGAGGTGGGGTGCCTGTCAAGGGGCAGGGCTACCCTTGCAGTCCAAAACTCATTAAGTGGTCCTCCAGCTGAAATAATTGCCCACCCCTGCATTGGCCAATGCATCAAAAGCAGGGCTGTACTTAGCATTGGTGAGCCCCCAGCTGGAGTACTCTGTCCAGTTCTGAATGCCACACTTCAAGGAGAATCGGATTACCCTCAACCCTCAGATCTCCCACCAGTCGTCCCCTTTGGCTAGAACCAAATCTTTGAGAATCTTGAAAGGGTGTAGAGAAAGGCCACAAGAATAATTAAGGGCTCTGGGACTGTTCAGCCTGGAGCAGAGAAGATGGAGTGGGTACTTGGTGGCTGTCTATAAGTGTGTAGGGAGTGACTATCTGGAGCTGGGAGAAAAACTGTTCATTAGCGTGTCCCAGGGGAGCAATGTCCATAAACTGTTAGAGGATGGTTTCAGGTTGAATGTAAGGAATAACTGCTTTACGGTAAGGGTGACCAGAATCTGGAATAGATTTCCCAAAGGGGTGGTTCAGTCCCCAACCTTGGAAGTCTTCAAAAGGAGACTGGACATATACCTTTCTGGGATCATTTTATCTCAGTAGTATTCCTGCTCAGAGCAGGGGGGGTTTGATTCGATGATCTTTCGAGGTCCCTTCCCGACCTTCATTTCTATGATTAAAGGTAGGACAAGGAAAAGAAATGATGATGGCTACTGAGGCACCACTGGAGCTAGGTTAAAGAGTAGAGGAAGACAGATAGAAAGGCTACAGGATGTACATTATCATTAAGTGTGTGCGCCTCTTAGAAACGATTTTGTATCACATTTATCTTGATAGTGTTTGTACATGAGAATGTGAGGACTAGAAATGCATCTGAAGATAATGGAGAGCTCATGAGGACATGATGCAGGAGGGGTAGATACAGATTTGTGAATAAAAGGAACTAATAATGGTGGAACCCAGATATTTCTGGATGTGAGAGACTAAAGATTTCTTTGTAAGTGGAGGAGTCTTGGATTTTCCTTAAGTTAAACGTGAAAAAAAATGTTGTATCTTAACCAAGGGGAAAAATCTGGAGGGAATGCCTCAGACAATGCTTGTTGACTAACCCCTGCAAAAAGGATATTAGAAGTAAGCAGAGACAGGACAAGGAAAAATGGAAAAAGAAGCAAAGAAAGCTATCTTGGAAGTCATACAGTATAGAGGTAAAGTAAGACCTGCTATAAATCAAGCTGAGTTTGAACTTGCAAAGGAAATTAAAACAAAAGCTAATTTAGCTATGTAAATTAAAAGGCAACAAGGGTGGAAGAAGTGGGTGAGGTAGGGCATGGCAGTGAGATTAAAGAGATTATCTAGTTATTAAATTAGTATTTTATCTTGCTTTCAGATAAAGACGATGTTGACCACAGTGGATGATATTGAAATATATATAACTACAACCACAGTGAAAGTAAAACACAACGAGCTCTATACACACAAGCGGGGTGGGGGGCAGGTAAGATAATCTTTATCCCAGAATTTTGAAAGCACTGGTACATAATTGTAGGTTTAGTAGCAAGCATTAGTAAAACTACCATTCAGGGATGGTACTTTCTTATGAGAAAGCAAACATAGTACTATACTCGAAAAGAAGAGAATGAAGAGAGGGTGTTCTGACAACTATACTCTTATTAGCCTAACCTCAGTAAATTTAGAAAAAAAATTGATGGAAAAAATAATTAATTAAGACAGAGGCAAATGAAGATGAATAGAGCATGGGATAAAGTGCAATACAGGTTTATCAAAGATGAATTTGCTAGGCAAACTGATACCTTTACTGATTAGATGTCCAGTTTCTAGACAAAGGAAATACAGCAAATCTTACTTATCTGGACTTCAGTAAAGTACTCGATGCAGTGCCACATAGGAAAGTTCTAGTGAAAATGGAGAAGATGAGGGTTAGCAGAAGGTGGAACAAAAACTGGAGGGAGATAGCAACAGGGTGTGTTGAAAGATGAAATACTCGAATAAAGGGAGATCTTGAAACTTTGGTCTTGGGACTAGGCTAATTTATTATTGTAATTAATAACCTTGACACAGAAAGTAGAATTGTGCTAATGATATTTGTTGATGACAAAATTAGGGGGCATATTATATAGAATAGCTTGTCATATGAAATGTAACAGGAAAAACTGAAATTGAATGATCTTCAGCCTAGGAAAAGACAGGTTGAGGGAGATAGGAGTGCTGCCTAGAAATACATCAAGTGTGAATAACAGGAAAAAAGAGATCCTTAAGCTAAAGGACAACATCAGCACAAGAATAAATGGGTATAGTCTGTAGGTCTGTGCGAAGCAGCTAGTGTTCACTTTGGATTCGGATTTGGCCAATTTGGGGGGCAGTGATTCGATTCAGTGATTGAAATCACTGTCCCCAATCAACGTGGCCGAATCTGATTCAGAAATTCAGCCACAGCCACATCAGCCAAATCTCTGAATCGGACCCATCCCCCACCCGCTCTCAATGGCTGCCCCGCCTACTCTCCCAGCTTCTGGCTCTTTGAAAAAAAAAGCCTACACTCACCAGCTGCTGCCAGGCTGGGGGGGGAGGGCAATCCCCACTGCCCCCAGTTGCCCCACACTACATGGAGGGCTCTTCCATGAGCCCTGTGACCCCCACCCACTGTTCCAGCATCCCCCCCACCCATGACTGCCCTGCCCTCCCCAGGACCTGGCCCTTTAAAAAAAAATTAAAGCCCTGACTCACCGGCTGCTGCCAGGTGGTGGCGGTGGGGCAATCCCTGCTGCCCCTGGCTGTCCCATGCTGTGTGGGAGGCTCTGCCATGATCCCCCAGAAGCCTTGAGGCTGCTACAATAATGGGGGTCTGGGGTTTGTTTAGTTTTTTTAAAGGGCCATGAGCTGAGGTGGGCAGGACAGCCATGGAGGGGGAGCTGGGAGAGCAGGCAGGGGTTGCAGGGCTCATGACAGAGCCCCCCCATGCAGCGTGGGGCAGTGGGGGGCAACAGGAATTGCCCCCCTGCCTGGCAGCAGCTGGTGAGTAGGGGCTTTTTTTTAAAGAGCTGGGAGCTGGGGCTGGGGCTGGG
>NW_017728907.1:65983458-66075355 GCF_001723895.1 Crocodylus porosus | reverse complement strand
ACTTACCAGCATAGAGTCTGGGTCCAGCTCCCTGCTGCAGCCAGCAAAGGCTGCCTGAATCACCAAAGGTCTCTGAATCTTTTCCAAATCGATTCAGAGAACTTCAAATTGATTTGGACCTTTTAGCTGGTCTCCTGATTCGACTTGGATTAAGAGATTCAGCCACTGAATTGGACTGAATCTCCTCTGAATCGAATCAGCATCTGAAGCTTTGCACAGCCCTAATAATCTGTACATAAATTTAGGTTTTAAATAGAAAAATATTTCTAACAGTCAAAGGAGTGAATTTCTTGAACTTCTTGCCCCCCAGTAGTTGAATTGGATCAAAACCCCAACCTGGTTTAAGAAAGTGCATGTTCAGTTTATTATAGGTGAGAGGGTAGACTTGGCCTAGGAGGGCTCTTCTAGCCTTAAGTTTCTTGTTACATCAGCTTTTGAACAGGACTGGTAGCAAAGAAGAAGAAGAAGAAAAGAAACTCCAAACCAGAAGGAAATGACATAACTATGAAGTAGATGGATACCTCCAGCAAACTGCAGCTTACTAACTCCATCTAACTCCTACATTGTAGTATGTGTAGCAGTTCTTCTCCCTCAAATGCTGTCCTTCTGCTTCTGATTACTGACTAGCTGGCTTCAGAGAATTGCTAGTAATCTCTGGGAGCCAGCTGAGTTTCCATATCAACTTTGATGCTGCTTCACGTGCACTTGTATGAAACCGGAGCAGACAATTAACTATAATTGATCAATTTTTTTTGGTTGAGAATATTGTGTTGTGAAAAATTTCTTTTTTCCTTCCATTAGGATTTTGATGGGATATATGCATTTTCAGTTAGTTTTTGGAACATTATTGAATGATGGAAAATCAAAAATATATTGACAGAAAGCTGAAAGGAAATCATTTAAAATAAAACTGAAAAACCTTTGAAGAACAGTTTTCAAAGAAAAATAAAACTTTAATTTTTCTAAACAATTTTCTTGGGAACTGAAACCACTTCCTGCCAAGCTCTAGAACCTTCTGCTTCTTCTGACCCCTAACAAAGTTGCAAAATACTTCTTAGAAACTTAAATTGTAACAACAGTGGTTTCAAATATGCCAAAACATATGGTGGCAAATGACTCGGCATCAAAAAACTTTTGTCTCAAATTCCTCCTGGATGTAAATCTTTTGAAGCCGATGAATTTGGTCTCGTGAACCAGAATGCATTTGAACTTTGTCAAAGTTCTTTGGCCTATTATGGGTAGTAGCAAATGGTTTTAGAACAGATTCTTTTCCTTTCCCCTCCCAAAAGACGTTCACTGCAGGAAGGGTCAAGGCATGCAACAAAATCACTTAGGGTAATTTATTAGCAAGAAAGGAGCGAAACAAGTGATCCCTCCCAGGAAATTAACAGGCAGCTTAAGTTTTTGGTGTGTGTACCTGACGGACCTATCTGGCTTTTATGACCATAGACACTGCCGCAGTCGTCACCTATTGTGATACGTTACTTTTTGATTGCATCCGTGGTGCTCTTAGGAATTGTCTGTATGAAGAACTCTTGTCTCCTGTGACAAGTGCCATCTTCTCTCATGTAAGGCAAAATCCAGTGGCAAGCTCTGTATATTCTCTTTATTTTTAAAAAGAGCCACTAGAACTTTCTTTTTTGTTTAAAATACAGAGAACCATTTTCATCAAAATTCATAAGGATTCGGAAGTTTCTTATTAAGGTTAAAGGGTGTCACAAGGTGGGATGGTATATGAAATAATTATGTGGCAGAGCTTTCCACTCAGGATTACTAGTTGAAACCCAGGCGAGGTCAGTGGTGACTGGCAGATGCCATTCAGTGGTTGTTCTATGGCTATTTGACATGATTTTACTGCAAATCCCAGGAGAGGAGATGTATGTCCTCATTACAGTAATCACCACCACAAGTACTTCTGCTGCTTGTCAATCTCAGAAGTAAGTCCATGAGTTGAAAAGCATCAATCACCTTTCAGTGCTACTTTCACAACAGGGAAGCTTGCATATTTGTACCAAAGGCATATTTTTTATTAATTATTTCTACTGTATAGTGCCTAACGGTTTCTGTCAAGATCAGAGTCCAGTTGTACTAAACACTGTGTAGAACTGTTTTATAGAAAAATAGAAGAACAAAGGGCATGATTCTCCTGTTACACCAGTGTCAATCAAAAGTAACACCCCAGCTAACAATTTATGTAATAAGAGGCTCCTTGCTTAATGTTCAGCTCTTTAAAATGTCTTTTACTGTCATTCATATTACCTTGCAGTGCCATGTTAATCACAAATAAAACAGTGTCACAATATGGCGATGATATCAAACCTTTATGAAAATATAACATGAAATGCTAAATGCAACAGAATCTCAATTGCTGGGTCTCCACTGCCTTATCTGCAGTTCACCTTGCTTTTGTCTGGCATCAGAGTTTGCGGTGAGGTGTTTGGGGTCCAGTGGTTTGTCCAATCTGTCTATACTCGGGCTTTTTAAGAAGAGAGCCTTCTGCCAGACAAGGCAGGTGTCTTTTTCCATATATTCCATGAAGTGACCTAAATATGGGTCCTGCACTGGAAAAAATAATGGCTTCAAGTCTTTTGGCAAGTGGCAATGCCCCCCCATTCCAAAGGCTAGGATCCACAGTTGGAGGGTTGGGGTGCTGGGGTTGGGGGGAGTGGGAGGCAGGGGGTCTGTCTGCTGCTTTTGGTATCCTTCAGGTATTTTTGTAATGCAATACTGCATTTCCCTTGTGGGTGGGGGAATGCCATTACATCTGGTAATGGTTGTTATTCTTATTGCATTCGTGTGTTGCACTGCTGCACAGACCTTGGAAATATACATCCAGCCATCTGATCCTCCTTTTTTGTGTTACGCACATTCACTTACTCTTCAGCTCTGAGGCATATTGACTTAATTCCCTCTGTTTTCTAATGCTGTGTGTGGTTTAATCACATCCCAAGGAAGAGGTGTAATTATTAAACCACAGGAAAGTTAATGACTGGTATTTGGTATGCAGCATAACCCATTTTGGTGTCCTGGGTTTGGGATGCTGTCCAATGGGGGAAACCAACTCAGATGAATAATCTTCAAACCACACATGATTTTCCAGTGACTTATACATCTCCTTTTATACTCCATATTGAACAATGCTTTTGCTGGTCTTCTTAGAAAGATACCTTTTTGATCAAGATACCCTGTAGTTATTGCATACGAGATGTAGTACCTACTGTAACTTGTACCCTAGAATTATCCCATGTGCCATATATAGGGAAAAATGGATATTTCGTTTTGTGTAAATTAGATTTTTACATGAAATTTGCATGCTTGTATAAATGTTCCTTACAATACATGTCATTACACAAATGCCTAATTCAGGGTATTTTGTTAAATCAAGAGCTCCTAATGTACTTTGCTTATTATGTATGAAATCCTTAGGAAATTGGCTAACAATTGCTCAACAGTTTCTTTATTGAAAAGATTGCCCAGCAATATAGCAATGGCAATTGATCTTTAGTAGCTCCTCCAGTATTTTGAATGAATTCTGTTCTACAGGAGATTCATTAAACTATTTCATATTTTTCATTGATCCAGAAATGTTGGGGAGAGACAGAGAGAGACAGAGAGATGAACAGCTTGGAGATAATTACTGAACCAAATGTCAATGTCTGTTCAGTGCCTGGTGTTTTGCTTAGCCAAGCAAGTTCTGTAGTCAAGTCTCCAGTTAGTCCAGAGGTCTATAGAGTCTTATCTGAATTGCCTGAATTTAGCAAAACTGTAAGAATTCCTTGCGTCACACTGATCCAGCATGCTATTGCACTATCCTCAATGGGTTTAGACTATGCATGCACATGACCTGCTATGGAATTTATTTTTCAGCCTTTTCACCCCTATCCACTCAAAACCAGAAAATTACATGGTACGTGAAAGCTGAGGGCCAGATCCTGATGCCCTCATTCATGTTGTATAGTCTCTTATTCTAAGTCAGCAGGGTCACCTGTGGAGTAACACATCTTTAATCACAATGAGTAATGATGCCAGAATCTGGGACTTAATAAATTCCAAATGGTTGTGTTCTTCTTAAAGGGAACAGTTAATATTTCTGAATATACCACAGATCTGAAAATTCAGGATTAATAATATTTCCAGGAATGATAATGATTGTGATTCACTTTCTATTTTAATGAACTGTATAAATTGGAATTTTGCCAAGACACTGTAATATCAGCCAGTTGCATGCTAACGAATCTTTCCCGGGAGCCGTATGCTTATAACACTTCTGTTGTTGCTGGGTGTAACATTCACTTGTTCTGTTCAGATCAGTCTGAGGTTTACATGGATTTCTTTTAAAAAACTTTTCAGATACAGAATCTGAACATTAAAGATCTGATTCTGGCTTCTCAGCCTCAAGTTTTACGTTGGTGCCATTCAGTGACATTACTCCTGATTTTAAATGCGTGCCACAAGAGAAGCAAGTTATAAAGGAGTTTATGTAGCATTTACAACTCTTCAAATTGTGCATTAAGTCCTCCTGGACCCTGAACAGAGCCATTTCATAGGCATAGGGTGCAAGGCCTTGGAGAATTGGGCTTTAACACTGAAATTCACTCTTCTGACTGATACATGAATGCAAATCCATTGATTCTGTTTCAGTGGTGGTACTGGCTACCATCTTGGTTCATTTGGAGTAGCCATCTGTTGCAGCCTTCCTGAACAAGGAACCACATCTCATATGTAAGAATACCACATGGATGCACCCACCTTTAGGGGCTGTCCACAAGGAGGTGTATTTCACTTCATTTTCTACACCGACATTTACTGTAGCATAGCAAACTGCCTGAAATGCCGCAGAACTGACTAGACATTCTGAAAGGTATGTAGCTAAGTGAAATCTTAATTCAAGGACATAAGATGATTTCTTATGGAAATATGTGTGGCCTTTTTATTTATTTCTATATTGTAAGGAAAAATGAAATCTAGGAACGTGCTTTTGTTTTCTAACATTTGAAGTTTGAAATAAAAAGAGTGTCACTTGGCGTAAGGAAACAGTTGTTCACTTGTAAAGTTTGAAAGTTGTTTTTGAAGCAGGAGAACATATTGGCTTTTTTTTTTCACTCTATAAATAACTCTTGGCAGGCAGAAACAACCTTGATTGCATGAGATGAAGTAGAGCAACCAGCAGGCTCTACAGCAGAATAAATGGCACTGTGCCAAGAGCTTCATCAAATGAATAATAGCTTCCACTTGACAATCAGTAAAGTGCCTCTTCTCCTGTGGATTTAGTTTTTAATGATGATTAGAGAGGATGGGCCCCTAAAATTTCTCTGGTAGAAATGACCTCCTATTAATTTCTGTTACTTGAAATGCTGAATTTCAAAGCTATTTTACAGCTGCAAAACCAAAGGCACTGACATAAAGGAACTATTATCTTTGTAATTGTAGCAACAAGTACTAAATTTGTCATTGATTAACAGGGACTTTTTAACTTTATGATCCTTTTGTTAGCCAAGTCCCTATATAGTATTCTGAGCTTCTCAGATTGACTTACTTGGAAAGCCAAATGTTTGGTATAGCTAGAGTACTAAGGTATATTTTGTTTACCCCAAATTGCCTTTTTTATTTTAATTGTTTTCATTCCTTCATGTATCTTGTGATAACACCTAGTATTGATGACTGGGGGGAGGGAGTGGTGAGCAAGGACTATTTTTCAGTGCACACAATTTTCTTAAGTACTTTGTGTCTATTAGGTAGATGTAGAGAAATACACCTTTTTGATTTCATGCATCTTCATATACATAATTTGAAATTAGATAAGTCCTGTTTGGCATTTTGACCATGGACAAAGGATTCTTCCCAACACACCTGAAAGAAGGCAAAGCAGGGTGCACCTTAGGGACCCTTCGAGTCATGCTACCTGACTTCAGACTAATAAGGCTTCCCACATCTATCAAACCATCTGAATAAGGAAACTTGAGGATTTAAAATCCAGGAGATTTCATCATCCTTTAGAAGCTGAAACATATCCTTTGTCTACACATTTTCCTTACCTTTTCCAAAGCTATGTAATAGAATTTCTGATGAAGGCTATGTGTGCATTCAAGGTGCTGCTTTGGCTTATATGTAAGTGTGTGTGTGTGTGTGTGTGCGCGCGCGCGCGCGCGTGCGCGTGTGCACACATACTTTTTTTTTTAAAATAAAAAATGCTCTGATAAGATTCCATCCCTTACTACAAATGAAAGTCCACACTAGGTTTCTGGCCTTGGCCTACCTGTCCCAAAGGTTTTGGATTATTCATGCGGCACAGTATTTAATAACACAATTTATTTTTACAGTGCTATTGAACACTGTCTAACCACTGCAATATTTGACTGTTTAAGGTATGTTTAATGTTTTCTTATTAACACAGAGCATGTAAAAGCTCAGAGAGTCGGTAAGTATCTATATAGATAGTAAAGAGTGCCTGTTTCCAATGATCTTCATGTCTTATAGGTGAACACAAGGGAATGAGAGAAAGAGGGAGAGGTCAAGGTCCTACTGTTAAGCTTTGGATAGGGCAGTTTATTAAGGCAGTTTTTAGAGCTCTGCTGAATGCCAAGGGAGCTCAGGCAGGTGTTTGCTTTGCTGCAGATTTGTCAGGTGACTGTGGACAAGTCATTTTGTGCCAAATTTTAGAGGCATTTAGGTGCTTATCTACATCTTTAGGAACCTAAGTACCTTTAAAAATCTGGTCTTTAATCTTGTGAGGATTAAATTGAGGATAAATGCATTAGGAACTCTTTGCTTAGTATGTATAAAAATCCTTAGAAAATTGACTAACAATTGCTCAACGTGTGCTTTATTGACGAGATAATAGCACTTCCTACACTCTTGTGGGGGTTGTAAGGATACACTGAAAATTGTGAGATGCTCAAACACGACAGTAATGTTGAACAAATAAGAAAAAAAATCAGGCTTTCTGTGGATGCCAAAACTGAACTGCAGTGTTAAAACAATATTGTGCTTTTATGTAATGTACGTAAGAGATCATTTACATTACACAAAAGTTAAAAAAATGTGTTGTAGAGAAATGTTCTGTTAAGTCATAGATCCAGTAATTTTATCCAATATACTCACTGTGGAGTTTTATAGTATATTATAATAGTATATATTAGATGGTAATAGACTTAGTGCTTCACAGTAAGTTTGTTGCTGATACCAGAAAGTCTTTTTTACACTGTATGCTACAGTGATTGAGTGATAGATATTGGTGGCTACTAGGATGAATTGTAGGTAAATATCAAAGGGTCAAGAAAAATTTTAAATTAAACTCTGTCTCTGATTTCTGGGCTGGGAGGCAAGGAGTTAACTGCTTGTGGGATGCTTTATTTTGTACCACCATTATGTTTGCACGGGAGAATACTCTCAAAATTCCCAATTCAAAATTACTTCAGATCTTTTCCAATGATACAGAAACTTCACAAAGCAGAGCACTTAACTGAAGAAGAGTTGGGTTTTTTTTCATGAAAAATAATCCGAATGCAGTAAGAATACATTAACGAAATATATTTCATATTTCCTGCATGGAGAAAAGCCAGTTTTTCCTTGATGGACATCTCACGGTTAGTTTTCTAGCCAAGACTCATTGGCCTTACTAGACAGATGGACAGTTTTGCATTTGGGCATTTTTGCAAGCTTCCTACCCTCCTTTTTGGCTCTGATCCTCTGTGAGTAGCTGCATGTAGGAGTGAAATGACAGCTGGATTCTGTTAGAGTTTCTCCAGACCTTTTGGTTTGTTAAAATTCCCCTGCAGTATGCAGAGACAGTCCTGCTTACTTCAGGCTAGGCAGGGCATGCCCCCTCTCTGCCGTGCCCTGGAGAAAAAGACTAACAGGGAGCAATCTTGGAATTGAATCCTGCCCTCCTTGATGTTAATGGGGATTTTGCCATTGACTTGCAGTGAGCCAAAATTTCTTATTCTTAAGTTACAGGCTAGACCAGTTGTTCTCAACCTTTTTAGACTCAAGACACCCCTTGGAAAATGTCAGCTCTTTCTTTTTACTCATTTTTTGACTACAGAAAAGAGTTGCAAAGAACTCAGAAAGACCACAGCAGGTCAGACTGGTTTTAACATTAGGGATTCCTATTTGATATCTCAAAACCAGTACAGAAGTTCAATGCACCAGTCTAACCTAGATCCACTTAAATTGAGTATACCTCATACCAGGTCCATTTTAGACCATTTGCACCATTTTTAGACCGATCTATGTGCATCAAACTTGTGAGCAGATCTGTTTCCAATCACTTAGGCCAGTCTGAATATAATGTCTTGTGAATCCCATTTTCACACCTAGTACTAACATTGTGTGGCACCCCACAGCACCCTTGAAATGTTCCCAAGGCACCCCAGGGTGTTGGGGTACCCTGGTTGAGAATCACTGGGCCAGACTGTAGTTTTACTTGCATGGGTATCTATCTCCAGGGAGCCTTTGCTTCCATGTATTCTTCTAGAGGAAAACATCAGAGCATATGGTTTTTGGCTTGGGGTATGAGAATTCCTTGTCTCAAAGGTGACATACCTAGGCCTAGTACTAGTGCCTCAAGGCCAGTACAAGGTCCTGTACCCTGTAGCCTTTTAAAAGATAGCTTTCTCTCTGAAGTGCTTCTAGCATCCTTGAACGCAGTCAGTTTCTCCAGCAATTGCTTAGGCATAATGTTCTTGGCCAGCGCTTCTCGTATTTTTATGGAACAATATGCGTAAGGCTGGGCCCTGGGGTCAACTGACAGGAATGGGTCAACAAATGTAAGTAAAACTAAAGCTGCCAAGCCCTGAAATACTTATTCAGACAGTTCCACTGCAATCAAGTGAGTGAGAGGAGCACAATATGGCCTTAAAATGCTCCTGGGAGCCAACAACAGTATCAAAAAAGAAATTCCAGCATTACTGTGCAAGACCGTCAAAGCTGAAATACCAAAGGATAATGTGGAAAATGTTGGTCTACATTAGAAACCACATGTACATAAGAAGAAAGTAACATGGTCTTCATTAGGACTGCATTTAAAGAGCTTTCCTAGAAGACTGATAAAGAAAAGATCCAACTGCACTTTCAGGAGGAAATAAAACTGGATAGTATTTGTTTTGCACCATTTCATTCTGAGCCACTCCATCAGAAGTGTTACTTTCAGATCAGATCTCAGATCATGCAGCTAATAATAGCAGGCATATGAGGTGGAATAAAATTATTCATACACAGCTTCCTGTAGGTTTGGTCCAGGTAGAATTTGGTGTCATGTAGTTTGTCAAACTGAAAACAAGGGCTTTGGTATCGGGGGCAGCATGTTGCACTGCCTCAGGAGCAACAAGAGCTGTAAATTTGTGAATGGCTTTCCTTTTTGCCCCTGTTCTTTTGGGGAAGTACATTGTAGCTGGCCTGTAAATGGCACAGGATACTGCTTCTGCCTTCTGGCAAACTTATGCCAGCAAGGTGTTGCGCGGTCAAAGTCAAAAGGTTCCAGGCATTCAATGGCCCAGCCGCTACTCTCCATTTGCATGTAAATAGGACCCTAGGAACCCCAGATATTCTCCTACAATCTCCAATCTGAGTAGATGATGCAAAGGATTAAGGGCACATCATGAATTTTCCCCATTCATCTCTGCAGCTGCACAAGCCTGTGCTCCCACATGAATTAAGGAAATGGCATATTGATAAATGCTGCTGGGCAGGAACCGGTTTCCTCCGCGAGTGAGAATTCTCAGGATTTTGAAAATATTTTCCACTTGAACTGCGATAAAAAGTGGAAATCTTGAGAATTTTCACAGAAAAAAAAATTAAAGTAAATTGGGGAAATCAAAGCAGCTTGTTCAGATAATTTTAAGTTATTTTGTTTGAATTTTTACTATTTACCGTTTTATTTTTCACTCCAAATTAACTTAAGGTGCAACATGAAAAGATGCTTTACAGTAAAAATGGAACTTGCCTATGAGATAATATTGAAGTGGGGCTGTTTTGAGAAGATTGTGATGCTTTTCAAAAAGTTTTTTGTGGTGGGAAATGCACCAGACGGATACTTTGCCATGAAAATGTTCAGTTGTGAGGGATCAGTGTTTTCTGATTAAACAAGCGCTTCAACACATAATTCAACACATAATAACACGTAACACTAACAATTGGAGCCTGTTTTCTATTTACAAATTGTTGGGCAGTATGTTGTCATTTTCCTCAATTTGTCTATTTTTATAAATGATTCACCAAATAATTTCTGTTGATAACTTGAGCTGTGCTGCCTAGTTTTTCATGGATGAAGGCTGCATACAGAATCAACAAGATAACTTGTCAATTAGCATTGCAGTGTAAGTACTCACATGCCCGAGATTAAAATGACTTTGTGTTCGAAAGTAAATTTTATTCTTTTTCCAATTCTTGCTGCTACTTGTACAGGCGAGGAACGGAAAAAGAGGCTGCACTCCATTTTTTTTTAATTATTATTATGTATATCTGGCAGATCATTTTTATGGTATTATTTCATCTTTCTTGATAAAACCATCAAGCATATTTTTGTCTCACCCAAGCAGGTATAGCATGTACATTTGTCAGCTACTCTTACATGTTTTGCACATTTATCTGCCTCACCATAAACCTCAGCACATTAGGGAGATGAGGCATTTGGAGTATTTCCATTGTCAGCATTAATTTGTAAGGTTGATATTTTGTGTTTGCGTGTGTGTATGTGGCCTGGTTAGTTCACTTGCTGCAGTTATCATGGAAACAATGAAACTTCAGGAGAGATTTGAATGTGGAAGGTGATAGATTTTACTGGAATATTTTCATGAGGACATAAAAATAACCTCAGTTATCGAACAATGGCTTTGCGCTTTCTAATCACCACCTCATCTTTTCTTATCTTCTTAGACAATATTGGATAGCTGTGGCACTCTAGCTCAGGCATGATATGCAATATGCAACACCAAACAGAGATATGTGGAGTAACATTGTGATCAATTTACAAAAAACAGGGACGCTCAAACTTTGGGTGATCATCTGCTTTCACGATAAAATTCCATTCGTTCTGAGTGCAGGGAAGAAACATATACGGCTTTTGCATTGGGATCACCTCCCTGAAGGGATTTTTTTACCGTTGGCTACTGTGACATGAAATAAACACATGCAGATTAGAGAGAGCAACTTGTCTTTAATTTCTCTCATTGTGGGTGCTCTCCGAGTGGGTGGTTGTGGCTTCTGATTGAGTATGTACTACCCCATACCTTGATTTAGGATCCCCTTGTGGATAACAAGTTAATGGTATACTGTTTACATTTTCATAGTTCTTATACAGGGTAGTAGATGAGAAACTCCTGTCAAAAGTACTGGGATTCCAGAACATGACTATATGTAGCTCTTCCAGAAATTTTTTTAGTTGATACCACAACATTCCCAAAGTTATTTCCGTTCTAAATATATTGCAAAATGATGGTATCTTGGATACCACTGTGTGGTAACTGTTGGCACGTACTTACTTGGTAGCAGTAGCCCACGTTATAAGGCGGAACTATCATTTCTTAAATATGACTTTAGGGCGATAAAATAATTTTAGTTTACAAATTGGGGCGGGGGGGGAACCTGTTGTGAAAAATCTTGTATTATTGGGGCACTGGAGAATGAAGTGAGGTAAGGCATGCTTTCTTCTCCATGTGTGCAAAGACTATAGGTTAAATCATAGATCTGCATACTTAAAATTTACAATCAATGGCAGTAATCAGATGTGCTTTTTACAAAGTCCCTCACTCAGACAAACCTCTCTCATTCCTTCCTTATCTCATTCCCGCATCTTCAAGAGAGTGCAACTTTCTGTTTACGTTCTGAACAAAGAATATCCATCCTTTTGATTGGTGCCCAATACAGCAAGCTGCAGCAGAGAGGGAATTTATAATGATCACAGTAAATGCTGACACCATTGGAACAAATGTGGTGAGACTATATCTATTTACTGTTTGTATGTATGCCTGTGTAAAATTAAATGTAGGTGGGTTTTCTTTAATGTTTTAGCATAGCTCTCATAACTTATTTGTATGTATATCTGTAAAAATCATATTGATCTGTGGATAATATTTTGCTGGAGATGTTGCCAACATTCGGAATTGAATTCCACCCAGAAACATTAAAGTTGGAGTTTATTGTTTCAAGCTAATGGGTATAGCTTTAACTCAAGGCAAAGACAAGGGCTAAACCAGATTATATGGCTTTAAACCACAGAAGAATTTCCCTTGTGAAATTTTTTGCTGTTTGAGTTTGGTTTGTATAAAATAATCAAAACACTCTGTAGGAATATAAGTTTTAAAGTGTTTTATCCCAGCAGTGCGGTTTGGATAATTTGTGGTGGCCCAGAACTCAGAATGTGGTCAAAATAATTTATTGTAAGCATTAGAAATCAAAATTAGCATTAAAAATTGACCCTTGAGAATTTTTTTTCTCTATGATTTCAGCTTGCAAATCAAATAGAAATACACTCCATTGGACTCATGAGCTTTTAAAGTGCTTTGTCACAGAGGTAGGTGTATTTTGCAGGAACTCAAGTTTTACGGTTTAATTCAGATGCTTTGTAATTAACTCTATAAAATATACATGTGTACATGCATTTGTGCATAGGTGTGAGATCCATATAGAACTGAAGAATATTAAATAAATGTAATTGCTATTTTAGAGGGCAATTTCATGATCTCTACCTAGTGTTGATTTAAAGAAATTAAGAGCTGTCAAATATTTTAAAGGCTAGCACTGACTTTTACTTCTTTGAAATTCAAATATTCTTTGTTTTAAGAAAGAATACAACATCTAGCTTACATCAACATGTCAGTTCCACTAGCTGATGAAGGCTAAATTGTCAGAAAATCTGTACTATTACAAGGTGTGAGGTATTGTATGAATGTCATATAGTCAGAATATAATTCATGTATATTCTTGGGGCTTAATTTATCTCAAACTATGGCTAACTTTCATACGACAGGGCAGATCATGGATTCATTCAGCTAGCCAAGAACCTGCCCTTGGAAGTATAATAATAATAATAATAATAATAATAATAATAATAATGGTAAGTGGCTATTGAATTGAATCTGCTGCCTCATTTCATAGGATTTACCTATGTTTTCTTTTAACTTTATTTTTCCAAAATATACTTACCCATGAAACTAAGTGAATCCTTTCTCTGTTACTCAGTATTTCTTAACACATTGTATATAATATATCCCTTCAAGTAGGAAGCCTGCTTGGGAAACACAAAAAGTGAAAGACCTTTTGCAAGACTCAAGAATGTCAAAATTAAATCCTCTGGCTTCTAGTCATTTTTATGCCAAGCTTTGTGTATTTTTGACAGTTTTGTGTCTCTGGAAAAAGGAGAGAGGTTGCTGAGTTTGATAGACATGAAGTCATGTAGATTAGAAGAAGGAAATTAAAAGACTGGGGACCAATCCCTTCACTGCAGTAAATCAGCCTAGCTTTGTTGATTTAAATGTAGAGCCTCTGGGTTAAGAAACACAGACTCTGGAGTATCTGAAATATCTAATACCTGACTGTTCATATAGACTATCCAATGTTTTCTGCAACTGAAATGAGAATTTGGATCGCTAGACTCCTGCCTTTGATGGCACTGGTCGATTGAGAGAGATTCTAGAGTTTGACTAGATTCTGGGAGAATGATCTTCATTTATATGCATGTGCTCCCTGACTTAGAAATAGCCTCAGATTTCTAAAGGAGGTTATTCGCAGGATTAATGGAAACTAATGGTTGAAATTCAAACTCGGTTGAAGAAAACCACGCTCTTCTCTCCAGCTTCCCCTTCTTATACAGATAAGCATAAAGCATACATTCAGAAATTATGGTAGTGTGAGAGTGATGCTGTAGCTGTAACAGTCCAGGAGTCATGTGAGAGGAAGGGATATCTTTGAGTAATATCTTTTATTGGACCAACTGCATAGTCGGGATAGATTTAGATGAGCTTTTGAATGCAAGGCAATCTTTTTCAGGTCTGACAGATCAGAAAGATCAGAATCATGTCTTGTATTCAAAAGCTTGTCTAACTCTATGCCAACTATGCAATTGGTCTAATAAAAGGTATTACCCAGAAAAAACCTTGCTTCTTTCAGATATTATGGCACTGTCATATGACTATATTCCCTGACATTGTCTTTCACTGAAGCCCTTCCTCTCCTTAGACGTTTACTTGTATGTTGTCTCATTTGATGGTTGTCTCTCAGGGGCAGGCACTTGGTCTCCCAATCTGTTTAGGGCTCACCTAATTCAGCTGTTGCTATTCAAAACAAGTAATAAGAGTCATTAATATATTTCAGCCTGTTGTGCCCCGCTGGAACCCTACTGGAGGTTACATGGAGTATAAATCAGAGCAGAATTTGGTCACTGATGTTGACAAATGTGAACTCTTTGACCAAGTAAAAGATGTGCCAGGTTTTTAAAGCAAACACAGGTTTGTCCTGAATTGGTGAACTGTGAAGTCATACCATCTAATGAACAGGATGGAATAATGGTTATTCCAATACTCCCAAAGAGCCCTGAGTAACAAATGGATATGTGTTCAGGGTGCCTGCTTTGCAAATGTGACAGTAATAATAGATGTGTCTTGTGAAAGCTGTGATCTGATCATGCTGTCTTTGTTCTTGTCATGGTAATTTAGGGTACTAATTTTCCCCAATTTGTTACCATCATCAATATTGATATCGCAACATCTGAAGGCAGTACATGATGCAGCTCAGTGACTCATGCAAAAGAAAACAATAGTTAATTATCTTTAATAAATGCTGCATTTTTTAGGAAATTTAAGCCCCTCAACAGCCATCATGAGGCAATCTGGTATTTATCAATGATGAGGGCTTCACTTGGGACTGTTTGGTGCTAAGTATTTGCCATAAAGTGTGTACAAGAGTGATTGATCATCTGATTATTTATATCTGGGGGAGAGGATTTTCAAGGGTACTCAGTGCTGGCTTACCTCTCCGAAGTCACTGGTTTTACCATGGATTTCAGTGATGAGAGTTAATGCCAACTCTAAGCACTCTGGAAACCATACCCACAGTGTAATAAATGCTGCAGCTGCTTTAAACTTGCCAAAAATTCACTTATTAATTTGATGGTAGATTAACATTTCAGGAAAAAATACAAACCTGGTACACTCCAGGCTAATCGTGCACTGAACTTCACTGCGTATCAACATACTGAATTAATTTCTGTATATAAGACTGGGCAGGGCTTAAGCATCATTTCATGCTTGCTTTAAATGTGCACAGGCTTTGATCCACCTTTTGCACATTTGTCTTGCATGCACATGCATTATTGATACCATGGCATCTTATTTTTTTCCACAGGGGGTGATGTCAATGGCCCCTGTTCTATTGGCACAACTCTCAGGCTACTTTTTCCTACTCTCTATCCTTCTCTGCTCCTACTCTCTGTACTTGTTGTAATGGAGCAGGGGAATTTTGTGTCTGATGACTTGTAAAGAGTTTCCTCACAAAGTCTTAAGTTCACTGGGAATTTCATACATACAGTGTTCAAGCAATGAGTAATATTACTGTCGATACAGCTGTATTTTGACAGTACTCTGTGCCCCATCAAGGTTCCTGGGGTGTCACATGATCATTCATAATAAATATATTATAAAAGCACAACTAAAATAATGTTTCATTAAATTAATGCCATGAAGCTACATACACGGGGCTGTGCTACGCTGAGGTGATATACGGTCAAATTGCCTCAGCAGGACTCCCAGAAGTAATTTGTGTTTCCTGAGGCTCCCATAACCACAAGGGAGAGCTCACTTACTGTTTCATCCCTTGCAGAAAACAGCTAGACCATGGTCTTCTGTGTGGATGCAGGAAGGTATCTATTTGTACAAGCATAAGTTTACATATTCACACTGATGGCACCTAAGCATGTCTTTGAAGTGTTTTCAGGGGCCTTTGAGAACAGATAGATTTAAATCTGGTGCTGCTGAGTGAGTGACCCTAAAGTTCAGTCAGCATGACCACACCTGGACAGGCTGGATACCATGCAGTGCAGAAGGCAGAAGCAAGGGCAGGGTTGGGAAGCAGCTGAGGAACCATTTTTCATGTACTAAAGATCTGTCTGACCAGCTAAAAGGTGAGACGCCCTAGAACAATCTGGACCCTCCTATCAATCTAAATACCTGTCCTACCATTCATAACTTGGATTTGTTATGCTGTCATGTCCAAATACAGATTCTAAAAGTGCATACGATGGAGGATCTTGACCTTTTTCTTCACATTCCTAATCAGCACATTTTAGTTTATTCTGTTTTTACAATAGATCAAATTTAGCCCTGGCCCATACACTTATGGGCCATGCCTGCTTATATTAAAGCTGAATTGGACCCCACATTTTGGATCATTGCCTTGTCCCTATACACAGCAATACCTAGAGCAGCTCTGACAAGTTTGGAATTTTAACAGCAATTCTCCTAACAGCTGATCTTTCCCTAAACCAAAAGGTTTAAATTTCTGATTAAATTACTGTCATGTCCAGTTTGACTCAATGTTGCCAATGTAATTTTAGCAATAATATTTTTACCTTCAATCTGAACTGGAATCGAGGATCATCTAGAAAAGCACTTTAACAGAACTTGGAATAGATTTATCCATGTTTTCCCGATAAGTTTCTTTATTTAACTTTTCACTCTTTAATATTCTCTAAGGCTAGGGACAGACGTTATACATAAACTGATTTAAGTGATCAGAAACCGGTTTAAACCTGTAACAGAACAGACATTCAGTACACATAAATCAGTTTGAAAATGGCTGAAGCTAGTTTGCAATAAACCTGGCTGAATATAGTATCAGACTTAACTGATTTGGGTCAAACTGGTTTATGCAATGTCTGTCCCACATCTCTTCTTGGTTTAACTTAAACCAGAGTCCTCCAGTATCCCAGATGCTTTGCAGCCCTGGGTGGGGCTGAGCTGTGCTAGGCTGGGCTGGGCTCTCTGATCTGGAGCAGGGCTGATCCTGCCCCATCTGCCTGGCTTCCCCCTGCCCCCCACCCCACCAATTCCTGCTCAAGCAGGGATTCCCCACCTCCCCTCTCCCATGGCATGAACTGTAGCCGGCATGTGGTATGCTAGCTAATGCTGAGAGATGTCTATGTAAGGCAGACAGCACAGTGTCTGCTCAGGGTTTTTTGGAGCTAATCAACAGGTCAGCTGGTAATGTTCCTGTGTTCCTTCCTTGCTGTTTAAGGAGAGCTTGAATAAATGAGAGGCTTTTGTTTTCTTGATGGGGTGCTAAATGCTCTGTTGTCAACTCCCTGCTGACTTCCTCCCTGGTCAGGAGCAGTGAGGGGGGGGGACCCCCTCCCTAATCAGAGCATCCTGTTGGGGCCTGGCCACACCCCCTCTCAGCTCAGTGAGAATGAGGGTGCCTGTAGGGTGAAAGACGGGCACGGTTAAGGACCTGAGGGGGATAACACAGCTACCCCTAGGTACCCCACCCTGCTACAGGTGGGTATGAATAACTATAAAACTCATGCGTTATTTTCTATACTACAGCTTGTTCCATTATACACCATGCAATAACAATGAGAAACCCTTGCTTATTTTTTTAAAATAACAAGCAAGAAATAAGTCCCTCAGAGCACTGTTTACAAATAGCATTCATATAATTACGCTATATGAAAGTAGTACTTGTTGCAAATGCACATATACATTGTAAATACAACAGAGACCATAGAAAGGTCCATGTTTCCATTGCTCCTATATAATTTCAACTTTTACAAGAGCACTCTAGGTCTATACATGTGTAAATATTTTATTGAAAGGTTCCAGTCCACAGTATTCAAGACTACACAATGTAGCTCCTAGGTTTTACAGGACTAGTAAAAATTTTTGGTGTTCACTGCATATGGCTTCCTTTGTGCAGTTGTTAACATCAGCTCCTCACATCAACTGTGAAAACTCAAATAAAGGCTAGAAAGTTAAAATGCTGAATAGATGAATTCCTATAGCAGATGCCATGACTAACCATAGTATGGTGATCTTGCTGCATATTAGTTTGCAGTACAGTGGTGCTTGAAAAAATCTTTTCCATATGAGTGCTGGTGTGAGATTTTGCTGTCAGAACACTTCATTGTTTTCCCCAGTTTGTCATGAGTATTTCCCTGCTGTAGTGATGTGAATGACTCTGTTTTCAATTGGTCCCTATAATACTCACATATTTAGATTGTACAGTTGCTTTAGAATTGATTTATTTTGTGGGGATTGAGTTGTAGTTATGAAGTTTGTTGGTAAAAGAAAAACCTCAGCTAAAACGAGAAGATGTTGGTTAGCCCTGAACTTAGTGGCTGCTGATAGATGTGAATTTGTCACACAGTTGCCCCCTTGAAACCACTCTACAGCTGTGACCTGACAGAAATGCACGGCTGTAGAGCTCCTTAAAAGTGCCTGATTGTGGGTACAAATTAACCCTCATGTAATGAGGGTTCAGATTAAGGTGCTCCAAAGCAAAGTGCCTCTCTTCACTTTTGTCTGTCCCTGTGTGCGACTGGGGCTGGGCTGCATCAGCCCAGTCCCACCCCAGTGCTGTTTACAGGAATACAGGGGGGAAAGGGAGGGGGAGGGAGCTATAGGTTGGGGCTTGCCCAGCCTGAAGTGGGTGGGGGAGTGCGTGGGTTGGAGCCCCCCACTCCCTTAGCTGAGGCTGGGTAAATCCCAGCCTGAAGTTCCCTCCCCTCCCTTGTCCCCACTTCCATGCTGCAGACAGCACTGGAGCTGGGAGGGGGGTCAGGGCTAGGGGAGAGAGGTTGTAGACAGGAAGCTCCTCCTGGATTGACTCCAAAGTGGAGCTCAATTCCTCCCCTCCCCCCCAACCCAACAGGAGGGTGGGTGGTTGGGGGGGAGAGGGCAGGAGAGGGATTGCTCTAACTCGTAGCACTTTCTGTGAAGTGTCATGAGTTAGAGTGGAGAGCTGCATGCCTGTCAGCATGCAGTGATGTTTGTGATCTATTATTTGGGTAATGAACATTGGGGAAGTTCAAGAGTGGTATACTGGGGAGTCAGGCTAGGGTCCTTCATTGTTTGTTTATACACTAGGGACATGTTAACTTAGAAGTAGTCGTGATGTTCTAAGGGTATGTTTTTATTTCTTCCCTGTTAATTGTAAGACCATGGCTGAGAAATGAACACTGCACATTTGCTCCTCTTTTCCACTCAATGCTTGAGGAAAAATGCTATGTGGCTGCTTTTTGGAATGTGCCCAGGGATCTCTGTGTCAGGCGTGCTCCTGGCAATGGTGCTGAGTGCACTTGGCCACATACTAGCAGTGATCACAACACATTTTTTGAGCATGCACCATGTGCACATCAGGACTGAGTAGGTAGGGCTTGTTTCTTGGGGGTGCATTCAGGATAGCTGCAGAGCAGTACAGAGGGACCCCAGATGACAGTGTGTCATCACTTCTTAAAATGCTGGCATAGTTTGGTATTATTTTCTACTCCTTTGCAGCCAAGTATCCTGCTTGGTTTTCTAAGAGTGATGTTACAGGCTGCCTTTGAACAGGCACTTAAAACAGAAGTGTTTACATATTAAAGGATGTTAAACTGTGCTAAGGACTATCTATGTCCATGTCCAGATGTGCGTGGACATTTGGTTCCTTGGGGACAACTAGCAGCAGCACACCTTGTGATGCCACTAGTTGTCCCTGGGGAATGCCTGTGCCACGCGCAGTCTGGCACATGGTAAGTTACCTGGGGCGGGGAACTGGAGGCCGGGGCCAGCACTGGGCTAGCCCCGCAGCCTTACCTGTACTTCTGGGTCCTTCTGGGGCTGTAGCAGTGGTGATCCTGCTACATGGAGCCTGGCTAACAGTAGGGCGTCGCTCCAGCCATCCAGGCTCTGGCTTTTGGTGGCACATGCTGCTGTCTTGTACGCCACTCTGCTTTTTTTTCCATGGATTTTTTTGAGCCCTGGTTATCCCCTCCCTTGCAGCACAGAGAAAAACTGAACATACTGCACAGCCACACTCATCTGGATGTGGCCTACATGTCTTAAAGTTTTATGTCATTGTGGGTGAGTGTTAACTTTTGAGCTGTTTTACCTAGCTCAAGCTAGGATATTGTTAGCCTGTTCCACAGAGATAAAGTGACCAATTTACAGTTATTCAGCATCCCAGGATGCGTAGCTCCTAGCTTCTCTCCCTCTGACAAACTTTCAACCCTCCCAAGCTCTATTGCGCAGGAGGTGGTACTGGCCCCAAGCCAACACCCCCACCTGCCCCCAGCTCCCATAGTACCATACTGCTGGCTCCAGGAGACCCACATGGCCCTCCATGCAGAGGGCTAAGCCTTTGCTCCACAAATGGGTGGCTCTCTCAGAGCCAGGAGAAGTATGGCTTCCCTCCCAACCTCCTGTATTCCTGGAGGGGGAGGAGGGAAAGGGCTGCTTAGCACTAAGTATGGCGAAAACATGGAGCCTGGGGAAGTATGCTTCCCTGTGGTCCATGTTCTTGCTTCAGTTAACTCCTGGCAGTATGGCTGTGGGACAGTGTTTCGTTTCCAGTTTCGTTTAATTTTGAAACCACTGTTCCATTTTGTTTCGTTGAAACTGTTTCAATGTCTCACCCATAGGCTATAATGGGGAATCATGAAACTGCCTATAACTTTTGTCATGTCTTGCCTGATTCCAGTAAAAATAGCAGGGATGGCCTGCCAAGTTTCAAGTAGATAGATGCAGAGGTTTCTGGGAAACTGCACCTCAAGCTGCTGACAAGCAAAACTCGTGACATGTGACTGTGTGTGTTAAGGCGCAGCTGTTTTTTCGTCCCTCCCCCAGAGCACTGGGATTGGAAGGGACCTCAGGGAAGGATCACAGTCACTGGCCAGCTACACATCTCAGTCTGAGAGCCGTCCTTCCTCCCTGTTCCCCCTCCCTCTCCTTACCTTCTGATTCCATGCAAGCAAGCTGAGTTTTGAAACTTGAAACTTTTTGAAACTTTCAAAATGTTTTGAGTGCCCTTGTTTTGTTTCAAGGCTGTTTTGAAGCCTTTCATTTTGATTTTGCTGTTTCGAGCTCAAAACGAGTCAAAATAGCATCGAAACGAAACACACAGCAACATTTCGCACAGCCTCAGCTGGCAGCTCCACACTGGGAGTAGAGCCACTGGGTCACAAAAGCATGGTGCCCGGGGAGGTATGCTTTCTTGGGTTCCATGATCTCTCAGCATTTAACCTCCAGGGCTCTGCTCCCTGAGGAGGAATAGGGTCCTGACTCCTGGTCCCCCTGCTTGCCAGGCCCTTTAGAGGTAAGTCACAGCTGTGGAGGTTAGCGATGGCATAAGCCTTAACCTGTGACTGCTCCAAAACTGTTCTAACTTTAACACCCCCTAACATTTTGCAGATTTAGAATGGTTGAAAGGTATAGTCACTGTATATTGAAGGCTGGGATTCTACACTGGGAATCAAAGGACTATTCTGTTTAGTCACTGACCTGCTGTGAAACCTTAGACCTTTGTGTGTCTCTGAACTCCCTCAGTCTATTATTAGACTGCAGACTCTTTAGGGGCAGAGATGATGTATTATTACAGTGTTTAAGCTGGTAAATGCACTCAGGTGTGGGTATTAGATACTACTGCAATGGAAATGATTGCACTTGAGAGAGGTAGGATGGTCCAGCAGTCAGGGAAATGGCTTGGGACTGAAGATCTCACTTCAATTCCCTGCTTTGGTAGCAGCTTCCTGTATGACCTTGGGTAAATCACTTTTTCTGTCCCTCTGTCCCCATCTGTAAAATGGGGATAATACTGCTTTTCTGTCTGACAGGGCATTGTGAAGGGGACAAAGCGCTCAGCTCCTATAGTAATAGGGACTATATAATGACTAGGGTATTGGGCAGGCATCAACAGTGGCTCCTACATCTCTTGCTTAAGAAGATGCTATCAGGCATGAAGACTTCACAGATGCAGGAGAAAGGTCTGGATTAGTAACCTTACCTCCACATATGTTAAGACCCATCTGCAATCATTTGCTCAATCCCCCAGTCTGATTAGATCATCCAGCAGTTTCTTATAATTAACTTTATTAAGAGTGGGGCAAAAAAACAGGTTTTCCAGTTAAAAAAAACAAAACCAAACGAAACCTGTGGGTGATTTTTTTTTTTTTAATTTGCCCATTTCTCTGCTGCAGCAGATCAGGGAATGTGTGGTGTGTGCTTGTTTACTGACTTGGATAGGAGATTTTGTGGTTATCAATTAATTATTTTTGTTGTATTGCCTGCAGCTTGCTTTCCTTGTGCTTTTATTCAGTTCAGATGTAATGTCTGCGGGGGATTGTTCTCATCATTGTGACTATTGGGATTCTAGGGTTTGATGACAGATCCTTTCGCTGTGTGCTTATTTCTAGGATTCATTTAGAAAGTGGGTAATTTTTTGGTTTGTTTTATGGAGCCATAGACATGTTTCTCATCCTACATTATCTCTCAAGTAATCTAAACTGAAAAGGAAAATGTAAATTTGGCAGCTTCTGCCTTTGTCAGGTAACAAGTAAAACATGGTGAGGAAAATGTTAGTTCATGTTATGTCCAACTACATGAATGATTAGAAAGAATGGTGAGAAGTATATGGCATGCTGCCTTTGACCATCAAGCCTGTTCTACCTAGATAAGAACCTTCTGCAAGTTACTGTGAACCAGATTTTTAATGGTATTTAAATGCCTGAAAAATACAGAAAGGCATCTTTTTACAGTGGTGGGGTTGGCATTTTAGAGCTCTCTGAAAAGCTTTAATTTTGGCCCCCTACTTTCCACTAGACTACCATACTAAAGCATAGCTCTGGTGCAACATGGGTCCTGAGCAGCCTGGGACCCCAGGCAATTGCATAGTTTGCACTGCCATAATGCTGCCTAGTAGTAGTAATTTCTGCTTAGTAGAAATCCATTTCTAAAGCACCTAGATGCAAGCCCTGAGAGCCCACGACTCTACTGGGAACTTCTCTGACTAAATACTAACCAGGTTAAGGTAAGGTCTCAGGTTTTGGCCAATAGTAGATCATTAAATACTTTTTCTTCCTTCAGAAATCTTTGCTATGTTAAGAGGTGCATGGTCAGATGCACAGCAGTTGCATACTAGAGCAGTTGCTTTCCAGTGCAGTACCTTTCCTCTGTCTGTATCTTGACAGGAAGATTCAATAAGATCTGTAGTAGACAGTAAAGGAATAAGAAACCCAATGAGCAAGTTTCTTTCTTCTGCCTACCAGTCAGAATTGGATTGATGCTGCAGGACTTTAAGTTTTCTGACTTTCCTATTTAAAAATCCCACCCAAAGATTTTCCATTCTAATACCTGGGTCCTACCAAGCTGTCACCTCAGTAGGATTGTCCTAAAACAGAACTGTCCAACTGGCAGCCTGTGGGTTGCTTGCAGCTCCCAGAGGGCTAGCATGAGACCCCCAGGCTCTCAGTTGACAGTTGCTGCTCCTAGCACTCCAGCTGCTGCTTCCCCTCCCTCCCCTGCCTGCTGCTGCCCGACCCAGTCCAAGGGGGAGGGTGGCACAGCCAGTGGTGCTGGAAGAGCTGGCAGCCTGGAGTGGCTGTGCAGCTTGGTGTCAGAGGGGAACCCACAGGGAACTGCAGGTGCAGTGAGGCACTGTGCTGCACTGTACAGGGGTGAAGGTGCCTGCCCTAGTGGGACAGGGGAGCTCACACCCATGCAATCACCTGCCTATGTGCAGTGCAGTACAGTGGAGTAGGGGAGCATAAGCCTGCCTTGGTGCTCAGTGCAATGATGTAGAGGAGCACCTGACTACCATCGTATGGCATGCAGCCTTCAGGGCTGTGGCCCCTGCTAGTGTGGACCCTGCTACTGTGGCTCATGTGGCGGTGATCTCTGGCTGCATGGATAGCCCTGGCCTAAAATATGACGAAGACATATGTTTGGTGGGAGAATTATACATTGTATAGAAAGATACATACCTCCTTTGAGCATTTTGACTGTCTGCTTCTCAGTATTCTCCAATGTCCTTTGTTGCCTTGGCTTAGAAATGGGTACACTGATTTTAGTAATTTGATCCGTTTTAACAACGACCACATTAAAACTTCCATGTAGTTTATAATGGTGGGGACAACTGATTCTTCACAATGGGGGCATTATGGAGTGCTAGGACATATGCCTTCATTTATTTATTTCAATATTTGATTGTCATAAAGTTGACAATGTAATTTTATTATGTGATAAGAAGTATATATTACCTTTCTGTATCCCTTTCCTTATAAGGACCTTAAAGTGTGTGAAATCAGAGCTCACTATGACTTTAGTAAATGCAACTACACTTCTTTTAAGGACATGGAAACTGAGTCCCAACAGAATAAGATAAATTATCTACACGGAGAGTCCATGTGAGAGCAAAGGACAGATCCAGAATCTTCTAAATCCCAGTCCTTAACTACCAGCACGGGATCAATTTTACTTTCATTTACATGCGTTGTCTTTGGAAGCTGATTTATTATGGTCCCAAAGGTCAGAGTGCTCCCTGGAGTACAAATGAGACAATGCAACAAGCTATTGTCTGCTGTACTTGCCATAATCTGATACAATTGTTTGTGTTAGCATTTGTGTTTATTTATACACCTAGGGAACTCTTTTTACAGTTTACTTATGTTTGCTCCAGTTGCACATTCTCACACAAGGAACTACACCATGAAATCCCAACGGAAACCATCATCTATCCTCAATTTATTTAAACAATGATCTAAGCATGAATGTTTTTGATACAAGTCCCAGATTCCCATGTCCGTGTAAGCGTACCTATCTCAGATTCCATGAAGCACTTCAGATAGGATCTAGTGTTGTTTGCTAGTTACACGCGTTGACATGTTATTTTAAGATAGCATAATTGTTGTTTGTACGATGCAGATTTTTGCTACTTAAGCAACAGAAGATTTTAATGCCCAAATTAATGGCAGACTAGTGATTGCTGTGGTTTAGTAGATTCAGACATTCATCAGTAAATATTCCAATACTTGTTTTCAGCCTTAATACCCATTTGTTATGAAGAAATCATTATGTGTAGCTGTACTAAGGCAACCTTTAGAATCCCGAATGGGCGGAGTGGTGGTTTTTAAAGTCTCTAATTCTTATGACCCTCTGTTATTTCAGAATTTTACAGGAAGGACTATGAGTTCCCTTATTAGCGAGTGGAGACTTGCCATTTAAACGGCGAGGATTATCTATACATTTGTTTGCTAAACTCCATCTATTTATCCCTAATCCCACTGCCAGTGGCACATAGATTAAGCACAGGGCGCACACTTTGCTAGTATTGTTGCCAGATGAGGATATATTAGGCACATACTACTGCTGGAAAACTGTTAGTAAGCATGCTTGTTAGCCAGTACCACATTTTGCTCTGAGTAAGGGGCCTAGCAGTGTAGTTGCAGTGCCTAGCAGTGATTGAATGATGACTTAAATTGTGACTTGGTCTACATCTATGAAGTAAATCAGGAATAATTGCTAGAATAGGGTTACACTGGTTCAGAAGTTTGTCCTGCAAGTGGTACTTCCTGAACCCTTATTCAGGTAATGTAATTTTTACTTATGTGATAGTTGAATGCAAAGTTTTAGATCTTCTGGGAACTCCTGGATTTAGCTTTATATTTATGCTCAGCAGACATCATGAGAGAAGCTATGAGATGTTATATGACAGAGTGATTAGACCACCTGTTAAACCATGGAAGGAACAGAGTTTGAGAAAGGAGCCACAATCTTCGAATTGAAAAGCCCATTGATGAAGACTCATTGTTTCTACTGTCACCTTACCCCAGCAATACTTGAAGTGCGATTCTGCACAAGCTGTTTACAAACATAAAGCAAACAAGCAGAAAAGCTCCTGGACTGCAGTGTGTTTTAGATTGGGTACATTCTAGATAATGATTTTATTTATTCAGGGTAGCTTCTTACAGCATTTTGTAACTGATACTTGTTTGTGCAGAGGTATTGCTAGAATTATAATTGTTACTGTTATCTCTGGCTGCTTATTTTACATGGTGTTCTCAGGGCACCAGATGGAGCATTTAAGGAGCATGGATAGTAGCTATATGGGGCAGATAGGCAAACACTATCTGAGAGCATTAAAACACACAAAATTGGATAAAATGAAGGACTTTATCTCATGATCAGTGTAGGTGAGGCAATTCCTTTAAACAAGTTCTATGTGAAGATGGCCCTGCAAAATGCTGGACTATAAAGCACTTATCTTTACATTTAATTGTAAAATTCTACTTAAATCACAAACACCTTCAGTAATGCAAGGGTAAAGATACATACTTAATATCACTGACCTGAGAAAATATGAGATATAGGGGTATCACACCGACATGAACCCAGTCATGACCATACCACCAAATTCCAGCATTATGATGAGCAGGAGATTAGTGCACATAACATGGTTGAAATAAATACAGCTGTGGATCAGCACCAATTTGTAACCCACTGGTTACTCCTCTGGTATCACCTCTAATGAAGACAGCTGCCCATAGAAGCCAGTTCTGGAAGGCTGCGTGTTCCTTCTCACCTTTCTCACACTATTGCAGAAGCATGAAATTTGTGCTGCAGTTTGGCTCGCTACACCTACAGAGAAGGCAGGAAGATTTCACCTTAAGTGACTGATGAGCCATAGAGAGATCTTGAACCTTTCTAAGAGGTTTGGATGGTTCAGTTCCAGTGAAATCTGTAATATTGGCAGAACACACTACCTCATATCTCAGATACCAAGCACACAGCATCCACATTCATGTCATTCTGTAGTATCAGGTCCAATCCACACATTACATTCATTTTAGACAGAGCTGGGTGAATAAAAGGTTCAGTGACCAGATTTAAAAAAAAAAGATCACTTTTCAGCTGACCAAAACTGAGTTTTTCTGTTGTCATTGTTGTTTTCTCATTGGAGCATATAACTACAAAGAGCATTTTAGGATGAGTTTAGGAAAGTGATAGCTTTTGGGTATTTTTACCCTTTTGCTGAATGCATCCTGAATTCATGAATAGTTTTGTTTGAAATAAATGGCATTGTTTTTCAATGAATATCCTATTTGAATGGAAAATTTTACTCAGTCTGGATTGTAACGTCTTTAAAGATACTTTGAGATAGGGAGTACTGAATAAACATTATTAAGATATCTATCCAGCTTCTGGCACACATCCACTGAGGCAAAGATGAGAAACATCTTTCCTATAGTAAAGTTACTTTGTGTCTCTTATCACAGGGTTGTTTAACTTGGATTATGATCAGCCCCTTTTCCCACTGAATTTTGGTGCTGTTTTCTACCTATTGAGCACATTCATAACTTATACTGCGAATCAGTGATTATTATCAAATGTAGGATGAATCGGAGAGTTGCATCCAGTATGAATCTCAGTGTTAGTATTTACAGGTGGAAAATAATGTCCAAAATGCTTAAATTAAAAAGAAAAAATTCTAAAGGGGAAAAACAGATAAATAAAATCTATGAATTCATTGTTTACTGTGGGAAGTTTCTGGAGATGTCTTGCCCATGGGCATGCCTACTGCTTCTGTGGCACAGTTGAGAAACCTATCCACTCTGCCTCCATAAGCAACAGACTAAAAAAGGGGCAGGAAAGCTGCCCTGAGAGTGACCTTCCCCCTCCTCTGCTGCACACTGGAGTCAGATATCTTGAGTGGTGGCAGGAGCTGGCTTCACTGCATTATTTCCAGGTGTGGCTTATCTGGAGTGGGAGGTGTTCAGCAGTGCTGTCATGTGCACCCCTGGAAGCTGTATAGATGCGTCCTACCTAGGGGACTGTATTAGTAACACCACTTGATGATCTCCTGGAAATGGGGGAGACAGTCCAAGCTGACTCTGTTACCTCTAACAGCACCTTTGGTTATCTCTGACTGTAAGCAGTTATTGACTTGCCTGTGATATTGTGTACGAGAATACAGAGCTCTTTAGGTTTGCCCTTCCCTCTCAGAGAAGACCCAAGAGGTGTTTCCAAGCTATTTTTCACTGTCTCTGAATGCTGCGTCCATCTGGACTCCATCTTTTTCAGTGTCTATATGAAAATGCTGTAATAAATAATACTGGGAGTTAACACACAAAGAAGTTCTCACTGGTATCTGAAGGTTTGGTCCTCTGATTAAACGTTGGGAAAATGAGTCTAGTCACAAGGGGTGCATTGCTTTTGAGAAGGGGAACTTACTACCAGTTTAATCTGTTTTTGTCTTTTTTGATTATATCTGCACTCCAGACTGCAATGTAGTGTTGAGATACCGAAATTACCTTTGCTGCTCAAGTATTCAAGCCATATAGCCACATCAACACAGACCTTTGTATGAGCTAATTCACCCTGCTTCTTGGCAGGAAAAACTTGTCCATAGATAGGTCTATGCTTTCATGGCTAGAATGCTTCTAACATCCAAGCTTGCTCTAGTATCTGTACACTAAACTAGTCTGCATACCCTTTCTGCTGACTTTTTTTTCCTCTAGGTATGGTTGCTGCCTATTTAGTCATACCCAGGAAAATGGAAAGTGCTACTCAAATATTTCACCATGCTCTCAGTGCCTAGATGAGGCAGGAAAGTTACATAAATAAGATGCCTGAGATTCATTCTGGTAGAGGTTGAAGAAATTCTTTCTAACTGAAGGGTGCATTCAGAGAAGTAGGTGGAGGCTCTATCTGCCACTGAGAGTTTTAAATCTCATTTTAACTTAAATGTTTTATGGACTTGTGATCCTAATAAATTTATAAGTTGTAGGGGTCTCAATTTCATCCTTTGTACTAATTAGGGTTCTGGAAATCATGGTCACTTTCTCAAATAAGAACTGTACAGTGGTCAACTTCCAGGCATCACTACAGAAAAGTGATCCATTTAAAAAGGTGCTGCTACAATTAGCTGTAAGTTAGAAGAATATGTTTGTCCATTGCCTGGGCTACTGAAAATGATGAACTCCCTTCACCTGTTGATTTTTAGTGGCAATTTAAGGTATTTTCCCTGATCTATAAAGCAGTGTAGCTTTAGATTAGGTAGGGAACTATTGTAGATTAGGTAGGGAACTACTGACCAAAATGAGATGTGCTCAGGTGGGGAGATTGCAGCATGGACACACCTGATGCTGAGAAGGTAGGAGCCTGTTATACGGAGAGATGAGTCTGATATCTGGTGATTGGCCTTTGTCTCTGCAGCTTCTTGATCTTGCCAGTTCACCGGAGCTAGAATACATTAACCTTCCTGGCACGTAATTCTAATTTAGTTTGCATAGCATTTTCTCTCTTCCATGATTTTATTCTTGTTTAGTGTTTTAATTACTGTCACTATAGTTCTTTGCTGCCATGGTGATAATTTAGTTCATTTGGGTTTTGTCCTAGTTCTGTAGCATACAGCCAAGGTATTGCACATGAAGGTTGAGAGGCATAGGTTCAAGGGAATAGGAGGACTCCAACATCTGTCTCTTTCTTTCTTTTTTCAGTATACAATACCTACTGTACTTAGTATCACAGTGCTGCTGCCAGGAACACTGCTTTCCTTAGCATTATCTTCAAGGTTAGGAATATCATGCATCTTTTTTTAAAACTATTGGCAGCTTGCTTTATGTGCCCTGGACCTTGGGTCTCTGAATTACAGTGCCAACAACTCTGTTGTTTTAGGTTTGTTTAACTAGCTGAGCCAACTTTTTTTTATCAGGACCAAATAGTGATATCTGCTTCTACTTTTCTCCAATTTTCTCCATCTTGAAGCCTTCTTCTATAATTGTTCATGTTCTGTTGGTTCTTCCAGTGTTCATTTCCATGGATGGGATTCTGGAAATTCTTCTGTAGCTGGGCTGACATTGGATGTCTTGCTGATGTTGGCATGACACATTGGTGGTGATATTCACAATCTTACTTTAAAATATTTAAAAGAAATTATTTCAGATGACCCCTATATTTGCCTCCACTACTTACTATGACCATTTTTGCTTCTCTGTGGTTTTTCTTATTCTGGCCGTGCTATTTCTGTTTGTCTCTCCAATTAAGAATATTTTGTTTAGAGCTGCCCTTTACATTTTTCACTGTCAATACAAATAGTTTTCCATTCACAATGGGGGAATACCTCTGTGCCGTTTACTCTTTCACTCACTTCTAGGAGTGTTTAGTCTATCCTCATGTGCCTCTTAAGGGAATCCAGATATAGCTAGTCCCATGACGGATACGCAACTTTATCCTTCACCTTTTACACTTCTGCTTCTGCCAACAATGATGGTTTAACCCTGACTCTTCAGGGCCTGCTTGTTCAGCTGTAATCTAGTTCTTCTACCCCAGCAAATGAAAAGGAAGGGGGAAACAGGTAGAACTGAGCAAGCTTTGCTGGATAGTGGAGAAAGAGAAGATGCTGCTGAGCACCAGAAGGGAGAGGAGTAGAGGGCTATGGGGGGGGGAATGGGAGTCTTACCTGTTTTGGGGTTTCAAAAATATAGTCCTCAGCTGCTGCTGTTGTGATGCAGTCTGTCTATCATGGCTGTTGCTGCTACAGCAGCAGCACAGTGTCTCTATGTCTGGCTGCTGCTGGCACCCTCGTAGCTGAGGGCTGGAGCCCCTGGTGCCTCCCCTCCCTCAAACTGCACTCCTAGGAAAACAGAACTTTGCTTTCTGTGCTTAAAGCAAAGTTAGTGGAAGTTTTAACTGCAAAATTTGTCCCAGATCATTAGAACAGGCTTTTAAAGCCATGGTACAGGAAGTTCTGATGTTGTGGGCTCTTTACTTTCCCCACCCCCCGGAAAAAAAAAAAGTATCTCCCCCCAACTCCCCACCACCCTGCTGTATTTGCTGTAATGTCTGTATGGAAGTTTCTGTGCTTGAGAGAAGAACTTATTTTGCAGAGCTTGTATTTGCTAACTCTGCCCCCTGGAGAGCTGTAATTCTTTAAAAGCACTGTCATAATGTTATCCTTACATTATGTAATGAGTATTAGCTACACAATAGATGACTTTATTTTAAAGCAGTTCTTTCACTTGATCTATGTAACTTGGAAGAGTGCATGAAAAGATACCTAATTCATTT
The DNA here is from genome assembly GCF_001723895.1 of Crocodylus porosus. NCBI lineage: Eukaryota > Metazoa > Chordata > Crocodylia > Crocodylidae > Crocodylus > Crocodylus porosus. The sequence goes on along the minus strand of NW_017728907.1, from coordinate 66,044,330 downwards.
GCAATCTATATGGAGGGTTAGTGTGGCTGTAATTGTTTCGTGTCACACCCTAGTCACTGCTCCTCAGCTTCCCTTTTGTTCAAAAGGAAAAGATGTTTTTCTTTAAAAATGCATCAAATTGTTCATTACTTACCAGGGTTTGAAATGCAGGCATAGGGGGTTTGGGGTGGATGGGGGCTTTGCCTCCCCGTAAGAGACAAAAGCCCCCCCACAAAGGACAAGAGCCCTCAGCCCTGCCTGCACCTTTCTAAGCAGCTCAGGCAGTGGTGGCTCCTTTTGGCTTGTGGCTGCCACTGCCACAGACCCCCCCGAGTCAGAGTGTAGTTTGAACCCTGTTATGTACAGAACCAGATCAATGGGAGTTGGGTGAGTAGGTGCCCATCTATAAATTAACCACTTGCATACCTTTTAAAAACACCCTTCTACACTCCGCCAGATTGCTTAAGTTGCACAGAGGTGGTTCATGGTGGAGAATGATTGCCAGTGTTTGGTATTCTGCTATTCATTTTGGGAAGGTCTGCCAGAGACTTGGCATAGTGCCAGTTTTGTGTATAAGCATCTATGCATTTGATATGAAATGCCTTTTGATTCAGACCTATACCAAGACAAAGGAAAATTTCAGATTGTGAAAACGATAGTAAGAATTTCACATGTGGAACACCAAGAGAGTCTAGGGCAGTTTATTCTAGACAGTTAAGAATTAATGTAAAAGAGCAGTGACCTGACCTTGAGAAAATAAACCAATACAATAACAATGAATCCCAGCCATAAAGTACTAAAATTTTGAAGAAAAAAAAATCAAATTCAAGTTATTAAATAAAATTAGAGAGTAGTTCCATTTTAACTCCCACCTTTGCTTTGAGCACAGGCTGATTATGGGATTGGGCCAAACTTTCCTGAATTACATTGAGTCCATGCCAGTGTCTTTACTGGACTTCACTGGTGTAGCACAAAGAGAACTGGAATTATGTATAGTAGCGATTAAACTCCACTTTACTCAATTTCAGATCAAGCCACATCCTTTCCAATGAGACAAAGCTCCTTTTGGAGCCAGGTGTGCAAAACAGACATGTCACAGAACTCGCTGCAACAGGGTGGATTTCAAGCGATGGGGATTCGGCTACAGTGAAGTTTGCAGGGGTCTGGCCTCTGCCTGCAAGTGAGAATTACACATCAAGGCTCGGTCATCCTGACCAGTTCTTCCTTTCATTAGAAAAGTCTACCATGTTAATCACCCAGGTTTAATACATTTAGCTTTTCATCATGTTTCAGCCCATGCATTTGTTTTAAATTTGCAAGGTAACATAATTAGAAGTTACTTTTATTTAAATAATTATACATCACAACTGTTGACCAAATGGTTGTCACCACCCACCAAACAACTATCCTATGCTTTTTACAACTTGATTTGAAATACAGTAGGATTATAATGAAACATGAGGTCATCAAGCTATGGAGAAACCTGTGCATATTAGCATGCATTAGGGAGTATGTTGCCTTATTGCCAGGGATCCTGGTTCTTTCTGATTTAAAAAAAAAATCCCAGTTTTCAGTTAAAAAGTAATCCCAAATCCACATCTTTCTGTGTTTTTTTTTTTTTTTTTTTTTTTTTTTTAAAATGAAACACCATATATGTAGATGTATAGTGGTGTTTCATTTAAAATCACAGAACATGTAGATTTGGGGTTACTTTTTTTTAAAAAAAAGTAAAAACTGGGGATTTTTTAAAATCGGAGAAAACCAGGATCCCTGCTTATTACAAAGCACCTGATTTCTGTAATACATTGGTAATTTTCTTTGATAGCTGTGAGAAGTTGATTTTCCAAACACTCTGGAGGACTTGCTTTTTGTAACTTTAAAAAAAAAAAAAAATGTGGATTCAAACCTTGACCCCTTCACTATGATCCCTATTAATTTCAGTCAGAGTACTTGTTTGGGTAAGGCATTGTAGGTTCAGCCCTTGCGTTACTTCTCCAGTCTATGTATACAATTTCTGCAAACGTATCCAGCTACACTGTGCGTGTTTATAAATATTCCAGTTGATGCTATGAAGGTAGAGTCTTAAGGATGACTCCTCAATACTTAAATCCGTGTACAAAATGTTAAGTACTATGGTTGCTTGTTTAATATTTTAAAAAGAGAGGCTTGCACAGATCTGCTGTCCCAGCCAACATTACCTGTAACATGCAACACCTGTGCTGAGAACCAACCTTAGACGTGAAGATAAATACTCGGCTGTTTCAACTCCTGTGTTTTGGTTGCTTGTGTTCTCAGCACAATTTTTATACATCTGATAGTCTGAACCTTCTTATTCAATCAGTTGGATCCCTGTTAACTTAGACTTGCAAATTCTGAATGACTTTTCCAGTTAAAATTGCCTCCACTTGGTATAAAAAATTCTCAGAAGCTTGCATGGCTCTGCACAGATACGTAGGGTAACAGGTCCCTTCTCAAAGCGCTCATTGAATTCCATTTTTCTCCAGCTTCATATTTTGTTAGATATTGAGCAGACCTTTGTATCGGCAGAGGTTGTGGGTCTTACCTGGCAGGGACAGACAATGCCAAAAGGAGATGGGATGTTTGATGGTGAGGCATACTTTGTTCTAACCAGATGTTCTACATTTCACCAACTCTCTTAAAAAAAACCAACCCCCCCCCAAAACAAAAACACAGCAGCCCCCCCAAAAAAATCATATTTGCACAGAAAAAGCTTTGTAGTTACAAATTCCAGCTACCAAAATGCAAAACATGGGACTAATAAGCCTGGTTATTGAAGCAATTTTTCTTTTCCAAAATAAAAAGCCCTTCTTCATGTTGTGATCTGTTGTGGTTGTATATGTTTATATTGCTATTTGCTCTACTTCAAGTTCATCCAAAACTCAGTGCTCAGAGTTCTGACTTGCATTAATGCTAACGAGTATTGTACAGTCAAAGTCCCATATGTCAAGTAGAGAACAGAATTCTACGGCTTAAAGCTTATTTAAAACCTCACATGCTTTGGTAGATGCTGTCGTAACTAAATCCTCCTTATTGAATATATTTCAATAATTCTGTATCTAACTGTCCTTGGGCCCCATCCTGAGCCGTGAGTGTGAGCAGGAGTTTGTTACCGAGCAAGACTGAAACTGGTGGTGGCATAAAGCTCTTGAAATCCCAGTTGGTATATGACTGAGCTTACCCTGTGGCTCAGGCTTTTAAACGGCATGTTTAAAGACCTGCAATTTCCCTTAGCCTTTTTTGTACTATAATAAAAAACTTAGGGGCAGGTTGTCCCCCAGGTCTGCATGCTCATGTGAGAATTATGGGAACCAAGCAGAACTTACACAAGCTTGCATGATGCTTCAGAGTCCAGCCACACTCCTAGTTATAGTCTAGGGCCATAATCTTTAACTGGTGGAGAGACGAGGATAATAACAGTTGTAGGCAACCATTATGCCAGCTGATTCTGGGCTGGCCAGGGAGCAAAACCCTTCTTCAAATAGGTTCAGCCACAAAGCTGCTCTAACTTGTAGTGATTAGAGCGGTCCTCACTTATTGGGGATTGCAGAGTATTATCACCCGAGGCCTACTTCATCATGCCTTGCTCTGGAGCACCTCCATCTCTTTCCAGATCATCTCCCTTCCCTTGGTGGTCAGGCTAGGTGCTAGACACGGGTGCAAAACCAGCATAAGTCAGTGCTAGCTCAGGTTTAAGGTTCATTTTCTCTGCTTTCAGGGGTGAGAGACACCAGAGTGGAGAAACACAATAAGAGGTCTTAGACACTGGAGGATGAATGCTAGGAGGACCAAAAGGGGTGGACAAACCCCCGTGTTCCCCACGGTGCAATCGATAGAAACCTGGAATCTTACCTGACAGACAGGGACCTACCGAATTCATGGTGGAAGTGGGGTGCAATGTGGTGCCTTTAATTTTGCATGTTCCCCTGAGCTTCCTGCCCCACCCCCCTTCCTTCTGATTGGGGGAGGGGCACCACTTGCTGCTTGCTTCTAATCAGAGGGGAGGTAAAAACTGTGGCTTTAAATATGGTGCTGTTTTTGCTTCCTGCCACTGATTGGCTGAGGGGCCCCACATGGCCCTGCTTCTTGCTGCTAATCAACAGAGAGGCAAAAATGATGCTATGTTTAAAACCATGGTCCTAGCTTCCCTGCTGATCAGGAGGGAGCAGCGAGGTGCAGGGTCTGGGGGAGGGGAAGGGAAGGGGAGAGGTGTGCACGCGGGAACATGCAAAATTAAAGGGGCTGTCATGCACTCTACTTCCACTGTGGATTAGGTAGGTCCCTACTAATAGAGAGGTCTTCCTTATTTTTAATAGGGAGAGAATACAGGAAATGTCAGCATGGAAAGTGGGTATCTTCCCTGTGAAAGGTGAAACAGAAAGGACTAGCTTCTTCAGTACAGAAAGGCGAATTGAGAAGCCATGGTGGTGTGATGGAGGTAGGGAGGGGAAAAGAAGATGCATGGAGTAGGAGGACTGGAATAGCAATTGAGAAAGGAAGCAAAAGCTGAGCTGTGTCAGGGGAAGAATGCAATTTAAAAAATGATTCCTCAAATAAGCTGGAAATGGGGAGCTAGAAGGTTGCTGAAGTGTTTGGATGAATTTTTTATTACTTTTCTGCCTCTTTTGCTCTTCTAAGAAAAATATATCCTAAAACTTCACCAGGACATACATGCGCAACTGATCCACTGGCAGCTGGGAGACCTCTGTTTTCATTGCAAAACTGTTCCTAGCAAAAATATTTGTAATGCTGGCAATCGCACTCAGGCAGCCATTTCTTTTGAATTAGTAGTTTGTTCTCAATGCTGCTTTTCTGCACATGGTTCAGTTAGAAAGTACTGGAGACAACACTCTGACTCTTACAATAAATAGGAATTAGCCAGTCTAGCCTCCACAGATCTGGTGTGGTTCTCTGACATGCTAGTGGGGATACGGACACCTCTGCTGTCCAGCTTGCTTGTGACAAATCTTTAGTGTATGGTTTAGATTTTAGTGCTGAGTATATTTTCCAGATTCAGAAGATGTTTTGGGTAACTTGCGTCTTCCACAAAGTTACGATTATTCTGTACTTATGGACTACATTATATATATTTTCCATGTGGCTTTTAAACTTTGGAAAGCTCTGTCTTTGTTTAGTATCCTCATTGTTCCATGGCATATTAATGACATTGCTACAAATTATTTATGGGTAAACATTTTTAGAAGTTAATTGTCTCCAATACAATAGAACCTTCATGATTCATGCTAACGATTAGGAGACCCACTAGAAATTATTGTGGTCACTGCCCTCCCTCAAAGACAATTAAGGTAAGTCTGAGAGCAACTAGCAGCATTAAATGCAACAAGCAAACCAAAGCTAATAGGTAACCACTTAAATCGCACACTTGGCAGATTTATACTGTACAGCGTTCTTTGGTTCATAAAAATAAGTACTAGTAATTGGCATCACCGCTGGAGCGTTCCACCCGTAAAGCGCTGCTGAGAATGGTGTGCAGATGAGTAAAGTGCAACATAATGAAGCTTCACACTCGATTCTGGGAGCGACTCCAGGCCTATTGTGAAGTGCCAGAGTTTTATGAAGTCATTTGAGTGACTATTTGGAATTCAGTTGCCTAAGGGAATGGTGGGACCCCAAGAGCTGAAGACTTGTTTATTCATGGACCACGTGCACAATCCCTGTCTATAATTCTGACCAATAGCCTCATCCCAAAGGCATTCTTATGTGTGTACTCGTACATGCAGATTTTTTTCTTAAAGGTCGGTCAATAGAATTTTGTGTGTGTGACTGTGACAGGATTAAGGTCTTCGCTTTCCTTTTTGCCAGGCAGTACTATGCTTAGTATTAGAGCTGGTTGGGAACTGAAATTGCAGTTCTTTGGGGAACTCCACAAAACATCTCTATTCCCACTCAACCACCTTGACTTTTATCTTTACATTTCATAGACATGCACCCACCTGCAACATATATTTTCAGGATAACAAAACTCCACTCTGACAGAAAAGTGTCACTCGCTAGGCCAGCAGTTCTGAACCTTTTTCAGTTGATGTACCTCTTGGTCTCAGATTGAGACTTTACATAGCCCCTTTCAATGGGAAGTTAATTTTTTGACCTGTGTTAGGCAATGTATGAAATATCTCTCATGTACGCCCTGGGGTACATGTACCCCGGTTCAGAACTGCTGCACTAAGCGCTTGCCTGTGTGACTTCAAAGGTCTCCGGGTTCTGCTGCATGTGTCTGAATCTACCCCACTCTAAGCAACTTGATTACTAAGCTCAGTAAAGATCCAGAAAGTCATACAGAGGAGCACTTGAATCCCTTCACTTTAAATGGATTGGGCTGTTCAGTACATGAAGTTATGGCACTTCTTGTGGTGGTTAAAGTAGTCTAGTGGTTAAAACATGCTCAGGAAGTGGGAGATATGGTTCAATTCCCTCCTCAACCGCAGGGCATTCACCTTTCCTACCTCCTAGAAGGGTGTCTTAACCACCAGGCTAGGAGCAAGCACTTTTCTACCCCTCCTCTTGCAGCCATGCAGCAGAGAATGTCAGACTGGTGGTCGATGGAGAACGCACGAGGAAGCATGACTTCGCGGTCCAGTAGTTGGTTGACTGGGAGGATGGTGCTGAGTGCTAGCCCTTGCTCCCTGGGTGGCTTTATATTTTACATTAAAGATAAAATGCAGAAACTATCCAGGGAACAGGGGCCAGCATCTGTATCCCTGCACCCACTCAAGTGTCCTTTCTGCAAGGCTGGAGTCAAACTCCCCTGTCTCCAGCCTAAGCTCCAGAGAGCGGTGAGGTTAGGTCCAATCTCTTCCCTGCACTTCCTGTTGGCTAGTTCCAGGCAGCTCCCCACGCAGTATGTGGGTTATTAGATCACCGCTTCTCTTGGGGCCTGGGTACCAGATAGAGCCAAACCGCAGGTCCCGTTCTGTGGACCAGGTGCTGAAAGTGAGTTGCTGCTATACTTGACTTGTAGACACTTAAGGCCCTTATTGGGTCCACTCCAACAGTGTCTTGGCAATACCTTGTTCTTTGTAGGAGAATCTGCATTATCTGCCAAACTGTGCAAGGATCTGTGTGGTATGATTCATTCCACTAGAAACAGGCCCCAAACTACCAAAAACTCATTGTACCATGTCAGGAATAAAGATTGGACAGGAAACAGAATTTGCTGGCTGGAAGCACATGAAGCAAACCCCCTGTGAGAAGAATTTGCAGTTTCAATTGGGGAACATGAAGGGGGAGGGGAAGAATGCACAAATAATGCCAGAAAGCAGACTTACTTTTTTTGGCACAAAATATAAAGAAGCCTTCCCAACTGATGATAGGGAACCCAGAAACCGTGTGGTGGTCAACATTCAGTTAATGGACTTGTCTTTTTGTTCTGGTCAATAGGTTTTCAAACAGATTTGAAGAGCCTGCAATGTGTTGTAAAATCCCTTTGCATGACTACAGCAAAAACAAAAAGCAGATTCTGAATTTCTGTCAGCCGCCATATATTCATTCCTTTTTCACTCGTGAAAACAAACAGACCCGCGAGGCTTTCTTTTTGAACTTGGGGGTAGGTGTATACAATGAGATCATGTGGGTCCAGGTGCAGCCATTAAGGAAACATTCGCTATTTCTCAAAGTTCCTTGAACTTTCAATTTTTGTAGTTTGGAAACTGCTTTAGTTAATGAAAATATAAATGTCAGGCATGGAAGGAAGCTGCTCTCATAACTTCTTTAAATCTACTGCATTCTCAATGAGATGCATACACAATCACATTAACTATTTCAGCACCATTTCATACATTTGTCGTACAGGCAAAGAATCTTAATCCATCAAAAGCAGAACCTGGCAGATTATCCCTCCTGTAGTAGCTGCAAAATAACACCATTACGGCTTCTCACTTCTGGCATCCCCAAAACGTGCATTTTCAGTTCCTTTCTTTCCCATTTTATTATTTCAAACCTCATTATTATTTATAATCTCAAAGCTTTGATAAAAGTAAAGCAACCCCTTCCCAAATGCAGTGCCAATTCCTTCCTAGCCAAAAGCATCTTATCCCTGTATATGTGATCTTTGCTCTTATCTCTGCTCTTATCTCTGTATTTGTGGTCTTGCCCTGGTCTCTCGCTCTGTTTTAGGATCAGTTTACCAAAATGTTAGATTAAATTTAATCTGCTAACCTTTTTGTCAGTTCCATTGCAGCTAACAGTTTTTCCACACAGCTCTTCTGGTCTGGAATAGCAGATAACATGTGTAGTCTCTAAGCCACATGGCGCTGAAGCTGGTGGACAAATTTGGTGCTAGGCAGTGGTAAAGTAGGGGGTGGGGGGAAGGCGAGATGCATTGAGTTGTTCTTGCTTCTTGCCAGTGGAGTGACACCAGAGATGGACGTGGCAGGGAGGGAGGTCCCAACTGAGGAGTGGCGGGAGCTGTGGCATTGACTGAGAGACAGATGGGATTTAAAGGAGTGCTACCACTGATCGCTGATTCGGGAACAGCACTGAGATGGGGGTGGGAGTATATTGTTAATAAAGAATATTTTTTCACTTGTAGTAGATCCTTATTGAGATGGATGTCTTGCTTTCCTCAGCAGTAATCTGGTAATTGTAAGAACAGTTGGGTTTCTTATAACGAAGCACCTTTCTGTGCCACTGTAAGTAAAAATCATGAATAATGCACGTGAGACTGTATACAGTGCCAGGCTTTGATGACAAAGTGATCTTTGTTGGATCCTAATAAATAACGGTAGGATATTGGTAAGCAAACAAAATCCCTGCAAATATCCATTGATTTCAAAAGTGTAAGGCGGGATTTAATTTGCCTTTCAATGTTTTGTCTCCCTTTTTGTTTTTACAGCCAGTTTTTAGCAGCTTGTTAAAATAAGGCTGATCTTCCAAGTAAGGATTCAAAACAATAAAAATGTTTGCCTCTTCCATTTTCTAGATGTGCAACTGATAGAATATTCGAGAAGGATTTTCTTGGAACGAGGGGAATTAAATGACAAATATCCAAACAACAAAACCTTAGTTTGAAATAAGCCATCCACAGATGTTTATGCTGTGAAAATTTGAGCAACAAAGCGGTTTCCAAGTTTTAAAGGGCCCACTATGCATTTCTAACAGTACTTTTCAGTTTTGCAGAACTTGATATTAAAAACAACTAGTCACTTTCTAGTTTAAAGTTCTTTCATTCCTATTTTTATTGACGGATTTACATCCCCAAGTTTATCACTGCTATCTCTTAAGTCTCTTTGTAAAGGACCAGAAATAAATTACCTCGGGTCAAGTTCTGTTTATACAGTGGACTGTTCCTGCAGAATTACCTTCTTGACTTAATAGCTTCCTTTTGGGTGACATTTCTCCCAGAAAGAAGACAAATTGTCTAAGGTCAACCTGCAGATCAGCTCAGAGTGTAGGAGGAAATTGTAGTGGATCAGCTAAATTGCACCAGGTCTACCAACCAGCATTAGGCAGCACGCCGCTAGTCAGAGGCACACTGAAGGAATGCAGCCTTCCTTCCAGGATGGTCTGAAGTGGAGCAAAGCACAAGGAGGGCTCTTGAGTTTCACTTTGAAATATAGTAGCGCTTTAGTCCTTCCAGTTCTTGATGCTGAGGAACTCAACTGGCACAGTAACAGTGAAATTAGATCAGCAAAGGTATCATTCCAGCTTAACGTTGGAGTATGCATTTTTCCTAGATTTCTCTCGTGAAACATAGCAATTACAGGGCTCTACTTGAAGCCATTACGTTTCTCTGAAGATGTTACATAGTGCAATTTTCCCTGCATCTTCCCTTCCACACACTGCTACCACCTTATGCTGGAGCTGCTGTCTTGTTGATCGTACGTCTAAACTAGATCGTGAGGGAGAGAAGCAGAGAGATTTGGTCTGATTCTGGTCTCGCACTAATGGAATTGCTGTGACTTGAGTGGAATTCCTCCTGATTTATATCGGCATAGGAGAATATAGGGCCTGATCCAAAGCCTGTATTCCCCTATCTTTGTATTGGCCCAATACTTCTCCCTTGGAAGAGACAGCAATAAACAAATACCCAGGGTGACCAGTCCTTCCATTGAACTCGGAGGTTTTATACTGGTATAACATTAAAAAAGTACATTGGGACTACTGGCTACAATGGGAGCAAGTTCAGACCCTGTGTATTTTATGAATTTTATGTGCATTATAAATGTCTCACATGAAACTAGTAGAATTGAAGTAAAGCACAATGCTGGACCTATTGGGAAACATTTTAAACCTCTTAATTTATCTCATTTTTGGGCTGAAGGTACAGAATTAACCAATGAATTGTAGTCTAAATAATGCTCCAATATCTTACACATCAAATAACCCTAAAGAATAAATGTTCCATATGTAAAATGATGAAGGGGATATAAGAATTTGCAAAGGGAAAAGGTATTTTTCCTGCCTTTCAAAAAGGAAGAAAAAATACAAGTCTCTTTTTAATTAAGCTTTTTATCCTTTGAAGTTATTTTTGATTTTTTTTTCACATTGATGATGTAATTTATGTAAATAATCATCTATCTATGAAAGGAGTGTGTCTGTCAAAAGCTAAAATAAAAAACATCCGTCATTTTGAAGTGATTAACATTCTCCAGATGTTTAAATCATCAGATTTCAGGAGTTTCTCTTTGTTGTGATAATGATATAGTATCCAGAACAAGAATGTTTACTTTTTTGTATGGGTCAAACACAGATTTTTCACAATCCTATTAAAGCATGCAGTTTATTGTAATTGTATGTGCAGATGAAAGCATATGCAGTTATTATTATTCCCCTTAATTGTAAACTGCTGCTGGTAATTTTACTGTAAAGCTGAAACAAAAGGAGCATACTTGAAAGGACCACCACTGCCCACTTATGTAATCAATTTATAGATGTCAAGTTTGTACAAAGATGGTTATCCCTTTCTGTTACCAGACATATGACATGCTACCACCCTGCAGCACTGGGAAACATATACTTGGTCCATCTCTCTCTCTCTCTTTCTCTTTTCTTCTTTCAGGTTGCTTGAAAATACAGTAGATGTAGCTGATAATATTACATGACAGCTCAGAACTGGTGTACTCAAATGTGTTTGACCTTTTACTCAAAGGCGGACACCAAATGTGTATTCCTTCATAAAGCGAGAGACTTAATTTCCCATCTTTATAGGAATGAGCATAGATCAAGAAGTTTATCCCAGTCTTTTACTGCCAGCTCACTATGGTAACAATATCCACGAAAGCTTTGTTGAAAATTAGGCTCATGTAACCTTGATCAATCTTTCACTCCTTCCTTTGTATAAAGCATGCATAGCAATGATGAGCAGCTAACAGTGTCCTATCTACTTACGAAAATACTTGTATTACATGTCATTGAAATAAACAGTTTCCAAAGCAAAGAGATACACACATTTCAGCTAAGAGTGTATCTATAGAGAAGCAAGAATGGATAGAAATTCTTTAAATTTCATTTTTAATTACTTTCCTTTGGCAAAAACTGAATTTTGCCAAAACCTTCTGAAAATGGCAAACTTTCCACAGTTGTATCTTTTAGTTTTTTGATCAGCTGTAGAGATGGTTTTGAAAAGTAAAGTCTTTAAATGGTGTACAGCTCTTTTAACCAACTATAATAGCAATAAAGTATATTCTGTGGAAGTGGGAGACTACGATAAATGCAAATCAAATGTACATGTAGAGTGAGCACCATACCTGCCCTTACTCACTGAGCTATCTCTGAGGGGTTAAGCTGACTTTCCAACTTCCCATCCCACTCAGCAGAATCAAAAAGAATCCAGTTAGAAATATTTCTGACTTTGTTGCCCTTCCTAAAATTGAGCTTGCATGAGGCCCACAAGGGGAAGTTTAGCCCTGTGACAATGATATCACTCCTGTATTTTATTTAAGAAAAATGTCTGTGGCTTCTAAGGCCATTATTTCATACTCCTTCTTGGATTTTTGCCATTGGGAAGGGAGGTTCCTAGCAAGATGTAGCATTTAGTTGTAGGAATGGATGGGCCTGAGATAACACATAGATACATTTCTATGCATTGAAAAATGCCACAAAGATATTTTAGGTAACTTCAGAAGTTTCTCAGTGTCTGCATTTCTCTTCCCTTTCAGCAGATGTAATGCAAGACATCATAAAAGATGCACATAATTCCAACACAACTCAGCAGCACATTCTTAGAACAAGTTTTCTGATATATGACCTATGAAGTATATGACATCAGTGCACTTGTTTGGAATGACCAGCATAATTTAATTGTGGTTTCAACAATGTGCAAGTAATATCAGTTTCTTCAGAAACTCATTCTACAGCTGAGGGATTGCATTGAAGGTACGGGAAGAGGTGGATTTGACATGGAATTATAATGCAGGGGTGGGGCTGCCTGGGAAAAGAGACTGGGGCAACAAGCCAGGAAAGTGGGGGTGGATGAAAAGCTTGTAAAGGAGACTAGACAGGAGGTAGTGTGAGGGAAGGAGGGGTGGGGGAGGAGACAGATCATAGTTTGAGTTAGTATAGAGGAATTGGGACTGTGGTGAAAGAGTTAAGGACTGGAAACTGGGGCAGGCTATTTGAAGAAAATGATGATGGGGACAAGGAGACAGAGGTGGAAGAGCAAAGATTGAGACAGTTTGGAGAGGGGAACGAGAGAGACACCAGCCTGGGGGTGATCAGATAGTGACCATCGGGGGATACCTTCCTTCAAAACTTTGAGTCTCACTATTCCTCTGTTAGCAAATTCCTTTAAAACCAACTGGCAAGGAGCTGCTCCACAGAGGGATGAAATCCTATATTGATAAGAGGTAGTCTGTGGTTTGAGTGGCAGAGGTCTGTGCTGTGTCTACAGCAGTGATTCTCACCCGGGGGTTGCAGAACTCCAGAGTGCCTTGATGTTCTTTTAAGGGAGCTATGGGTGCCATAAAATGTTGATGTGGTTAGGTATGAAAACATGATTTGCAAGCTAAATCTAGAGATTTCAAAGATGAATTCATAGCATCAAAAATGCTTCTGACACTTTTGGGTTCTTTCTGAATGTTTTGGGACAGAAGATTTGCTTTATTACCTTTCTGTAGTCAAAACAAAAAAAGAAAGTGAAAGCTAAGAGCTGACATTTTATAAGGGGTGCCTTGAGTCTATCAAGGGGTGCCTCAAATCTAAAAAGTTTCAGAACCACTTTTCTACAGGTTCCACTCAGCTGATAAACCATTGTGGGGTGTCAATATATTTCTCCATAATGGAGTCCCTGGGTTGTTTTTTTTCCATCTTGCCTTTTTAAAACACATATCACATTGCCCTCAGTTATATAACACTTTTGACATTGCAAAGTCAAGCACCCTAGACTTGAGATGGAGCCAAATGTAGGGTTTGCAGGCAACACTTTTGGTAAATCTTTAATTATGTGATTTGCATATTAACTTTCCACAAATTTCTGACTCATTCAGTGCAGGGGATGGACTTTCTCTGGGATAAATCAGGATTTAAGTATAAAGAAAGCTCTTAAAGCAGGGGTCCTACAGACACTTGCAGAAGCTGAAAGGTATATAGTCAATGTGATGGAGGATTGCAAGACAAGAAGTGACAGGTTTATGATTAAGGTAGCTGAATGTGGCCCTGAGGAATGGGACTGTATCTCTGCCTCCTCAACAGTCCTTATTGTAATCCTAGATTAATTGCTTAAATCAAGGTTTTCATGGGTAGAAACATTCAGATACTATCATGATGAGCACTACAGGGAAAGCTTACAAGGACATCAGTAACCAGAACAGGATTTGAATAACATGCTGTGGATAGAGCATGGCACCACCATTGAACTTGTTGGCCAGGTACAAAAATTATCAGTACACTTTTATTGGTATAAGTAATCAGAAACTGGTCTATTTAACAGTACAGAAGTTCAGTGCATGCAGACTGGTTTAAAAATGGCAGAACTCAGTCTAAGATTTGCTCTCCCCACTAAACTGGCAAATGTATATTCTGTTTGCTACTGATCTAAATTACACTGCTTACAGAAAACGGTGTAACTTAGATTGATTCTGTTTTGGGCTTTTTTAATGTCTCTACCTACCCATTGTGCCTGGGACTGCTTGGAAAAGGCAGTCACTACGGCAGCTTACAGACGTTAAAAATCCCAAAACACGCTATATAGAAGAAGTAGTGCATTATTTCAACCTGGCTCTGTAGCAGCTGTACAGATCAGGCACTTCAGTGGGGCTTTTGGCACTTTTAGCTAAAGCTGAGTCAAGCAGCTATTAAATAAAATAGCCAAAAAAGCCCCACCAAAGCACCTGACTTATCAGTGCCATAGCAAGGAGGGAGCAAGCAGGGCAACCACCCTGGGCTCCAAAGTGAAGGGGTGCCAACAGGTGTTGCCCAGCCGGGGTGGGGCATGGGATGGGGGGAGGGCGCTCCCACCACTGCATGCACTCCCGGGCAAGCATGGGGGGGTATGCCCCCCCAGATCTGTGCATGAGGCGAGGGTGAGCTGTTGGAGTCTGTGGCAAAGTCTGCAGCAAATTCCTTGCCATGGTACTGCAATCTAGACACACGTTCAGCAAGCCAGGTCCACCAACACGCTGCTTCTTCTGGGCATCTGCTGAGCAGGAGTGCACTGAATTTAATGCAAAGTGCCACTTTTATTTTTTTTAACATCTGCAAGCAGCCTAAATAAGGCACAGGTCCTGAATGGGAGCATGTTATTGAAGGCTGTTTTGGCATGCACGTGCACCAGAAAGAGGCAGATTAACTTGGAAAAGGCTGCACTCATTCCAGCATTCCCTAGCTTTGGGGTGCTCGACTCTGCACCCTATTTGGGAACCAATTTCTTGGTGGTGGTTGTTGTTGTTTTTTGTTTTTTCCTGTAGTCTGATTCAGTAGGACAGCTGAGGTGGGGCAAGCCAGGCAGTCACTTTGCACCAATCTCGAGAGGGCACCAGAAGCAACCTGCAGCATTTTGTGTCTCAACCCTGCTCTCTGACACTGCATTCTGCTGTGCTTGACATGGCAGGATCTCTGCCCAGGGTGCCAAAATTAGTAGTCACGCTCTGGCCTGACTCATGATTTTTGAACAACCTCTGCTCATCCTACTGTGTGTGTGATGTGGAGGAGGGAGCAATTAGTACTGACGGGAGTGAGTGGGCCTTTGGCACTGCAATTCAGTTCTGTCCCTAGTCTCCAAATCTAACCTGCTTCCCCAGGTCTAGCTTTGGTATCCTCCCAGCTCCTTGCAAGTTCCTTATTAGGAGCTGCTTTTCCTGTTGTTTCTCACCCCCTTCCACGTCAACAGGCAAGCTGTACTAGGGTGCCCTTCTCCCATTTCTAGGCTTTGTGTTGCAAGGAAGGAAGGAGGATAGAGAAGGATCCAGGCGGGGAAAAGGAAGGAAAAGTTGCCCTGAGCTACTGGGCTCTTTTTTAAAGCCAAAAATAGTGAGTTAGAGTTGATATTCAAATTTGTCTTAACTTTATAATAGATAGGGACAAAAGAACTGTGCTCATAATAGCTCTGTGGAAGGCAAGGCAGCTTCTTCATTCCATCAGCCTTACCCAGTGCATCTGGTTCATGAAATTCATATCTAAATTGTTGATATAGGGACTAGCTTGAATCCACTACTGCCTGAAGTGCATCTTCCTCCTTACCAGTGGCCAGTGCAGCCCATGGTTGTGCATAATGCCCAGGTATCTGTACTAAGAAGCAGGAAAGCATCTGAGGTTTGCAAGCATTACTACTTCCAGACAATTGGAAGGAAGAAGGAAAACCAAAGGAAAGTGGATAATTTTGGCCTGTTTTTTATTTAGCACTGCTACTAGGGAGGGATAATTCCATCATTGCCAAAGGAGTTATATTAGTGTAAATTTGCTATCAGTACCACCCACGTCAGGTATAAGGTATGTCCTCCTCACCCTAGAAAATTATGGTGTGAATTCTTTCACATAGTTTTGCATGCTACTTCCCTGGCCTCCCACCAGGGATTTCTTAGTTAGCTTTTCTCGGAGCAAATGCATAGAATGTACCAAGGTCTACATTCAGTTTGCGATAGTAGTTTGTTACCAGCACATTGTAAGGACTACTGATCAGAAAACTGCCTTATTATTGGAAAAGCCTTTGCTCAATAACGTGATGATAACCTCTCTCTCCTTTTGTTTATAACAGGCTAGAGTGTTGAGCTGGCACATTTATAGTCCTTCAGGTTTCCTTACCCATCTCTTGTAAATGAGAATACCAGCATTGTGCTTTTGAAAATATATTTATAATGCACCCCAGATGTACTTGGCACTATATAAAATGCAAAATGTGCCAAGGAAATAGCAGAGAAGCTGCTCTGAATAGCTTACAGCTTAAAAGCACACCCTGATGCAATACAGAGCAGTAAAATCCAGAAATACTTTTTCTGCAGGTTTAGCACCTCTCAGAACAGGTGAGTCTTTTAGCGGAGAAGCAGAGTGGTGGGCAAACACACTAACACCAGAAGCAATGGGAAAGAAGGTCTGGAGTCAGGAGTGGACAAAAACAAAGGAAACTGTCAGGAGACAAGTGCAGAGTGAATGGGAGTGTAGGAGGAGATTAGAGAAGATTTAGGTCAGAACAGAGTTGTGCAAAGCTTTGAAAAGAAGTGCAAATAGTTTGAGTACCATTTTTTCTCTAATCCTCACTATGAAATAAACTGTTTATTCTGACATTGAGCTTCATATTTTTTATCCCTTGCCAGGTCAGTGGAAATAGTGTCTTTCTTACTTGATTGACTATTGCCACTGCCCCCTACCCTTGCCATAGAGCAATGTCCTTATGTGGAACAGCTTCTTTTGTTCCTAGTATTGCAAAGCACGATCATGATTTGCTTGTTGTATGAATATGAGCATGGATCATGGCAACACTACTCCTGTGAGTATTGTGAGCAGGATTTGGCCCATTGTGCTGTATATTTATGTAACAATAAAATTCATTTTTGTGAGTCCCTCTCTCTGCTGCTGTCCCAGTAATATCATCAGCTGAGCACGTAGGTTGGTGCTTTGTAAGAACATATTGTAGCTTTTAAGAAAGTAAATCTTTTTTATCCCCACAGTTTGGCTTCCCTGTGCTTGCCCTGTGAATTTGAGTAGCAACAGTTTTTGCAAGCTCGTCCCTGGATAATGCTGAAGTCAGTTTTTCACTCTTTTAAATAATTTTTCTTCATAAGTCTTCCATTACCTCATTCATATGAGCTGTCTAATTGGGCAGAAATATGACCCAGTTGTACAGCTAACCTCCCCCTCCATGTGCTGGACCCTCAGAAATGACAGCTTTGGAGAGCGAATATACGCCAAAGGGAAAATGAACTACAAGCTTAAAAATTAAAGCCTCCTTTTGCTGTGCTTTGTAATAGATTTCTCATGAAAATATTAATTTATTTCTATTCCTGTTTTTGTACGTATTTAAATTACAGTAGTAAATATTACCTTCCTAACATAGTATTACGCTATATGGCACAATTTGGCTTATAGAGTCTAGTGGCGCCAGTCACACCATTATAATCAAGGTTTTGGTAGCATTTCAATACTAAACCGCTTGCTTTCGGGGGTTCTGACTAGGCCATGAAAATGCATTTCTGACTGCTGCTTGACACAGAAACTCTCTGCTTGCAAATGGATGCTTTAAACCAAATTTAAAGCAAAATCTGTTCGGCCATTTCTAAGCAACGGGAATTAAGGTGGGGGTGGGGAGGGAAGTAGGCATTTGAAGCTTCAGAGGCATTTATGTGCTTATACAGCTCAAAAGTGCTTGTGGCTTTTGTGAGTTGGCTACAGAGCTCATGCTGGCCTTAGAAGGAACAGGCTGTAGTGTCCTCTATGGGGTCCGTTATGGAAGCATTTGTAAGATGGGTTTGCACCGACAAAAGGAAAGCTTTCAGATTTCAGCTGTCTGGAAGAAAGAGTTGCCAGCATAAAGCTTTGGATCCAATTTTGCTGTGCTCGGACAGTCCTCATAGCAGGAGCTCTTTGAAAGTTCGAGTAACCTGGTGGTAGGATTTTGCACACAAGTGAGTGTTTGCAGAATCCAGCCCTTTATTCCTTATTCCTGTCGTTGCAGCTTATTTATTCATAGCAGTGTGAATTTTAAATAATTTAACGCTGCCATTCCTTCTCTAAAGTTTATGACCCAGCCTTATTTAAACCCTTGCACTTGGAATTAAAGTTCACATAAAATATTTTCATTAAAAAAGAAGCAAACACAAAATGCAGTTCTCTTAAAAATATCTTGTGCTTGATGGAGGCTAAAAGGTGGCAGCTGTGCAAAAGTAGTGGACCCTAAATCGCTGAGCAAAAATGAGCGGGGAAAGCTCTGATTGCTCCTAGATACAGTAGTGAATATGCGCTCTCAACCACAAATCAAGCAAGCAAAAAAAAAAGACTCAATCAAGGCAATAATGGCCTCCACTTCACAATCAGACAAGTGCTTCTACTTCAGAAATCCTACCATTTATGGTTGATTACTAACCCTGGCCTCATTTCTAATCTAAAGGGCGAGTAATAATTTGGAAAAGGAATTATAACAACTTCCCAACAATTTGGCAAATTGTTATTATTTTAGGGGGGGCTGTTATGAAGCAGTTGCTGTTTGTCAGATTTTTTTTTTTTTTTGGCACTTTACCATTTCTACCACATTGACTCCCATTGATGTCATACTAGAAGGAAAAGTAATGCAGGAAGAAATACATAAAATGGGAAGTAAAAAATGAGAGCATCTCCTCACTGAGCTTCAGCATGCTAAGTTCATATGACGGCACATAAAGGAATCTTTTACAAAAATGGACACAAAGCTACTCTTTATTATTTATATTGTAGTAGTCTTAATGGTCCTTTTTGTGCCAAGCATTATACAGATGCATAGAAAGACTGTTCCTTCTCCAGAAAGCTGGTATCTTTGTTTAGTTCTGGTACCATTTATATTGTGCCAGGAACTTTCAAACACAGTAAATCATGGTCTGTGCCCAAGAAACTGGTGCCAGGGGAGGGCTTTCTTTGCCATAAATATTTGTAGGGCTCTACTCCTTTGAGGATCCACATGAAAATCAACTTGTTACTCTCCCCTTTCAATTCTGAACATTGGAATTGTTAGATGGGACTGGGAAGGGGGTTTCTATTGTCTGATATCTGCCTGGCCTAATTCAATGTGATCATGTTTTGAATTTAATTTTGGATTAAAACTTTAGTAGTGCTGCCAAGTAATTCTTTTACCTGGAGTGATACCTTTATAATTGTACTAAATTTGTTTTGCTAAGAACTGCAATATATATTTGTCTGAGTTGCTAATATTCTACTAGGACAGTATTTTGTGATTGAAATGAGGTTTGTCTGGGTTCCAATATATCAGGCATATATTTATAAAAAAAAAATGTTGAGAAGCCTTTTCATTATCATTTGTACAGACATCTTCTGGGGAAAAATCAGAAAAGGGGATCCAGATGATAGGAAAAGTGTCATCCAATCATGAATCCAAGTGTCACAATTTCCTAAGATACGAGTGCAAGATTTTGTACTAGTACTGTCAATTTTTAAATGACCTAATATTGTAAAACTCACACAGACTGTCACAGAACAATGATCAGTTGTGACTTGTGTGCAAATCTGTCTGGGCTAGATAGTAACATACACACGATGTGAGCATTTTGGTAATAGCAGGCATCTGTGATCAAAACACCACTTATTTCAGTGATCCAAAGACAAAATGAGAGGCCATAATTTCCCTTGGATGAATGAGTTCCATAAAGAGAAGAGCGATGGAATATTCCTCTCCGAAAAGAAGATCTGTATGTTTTGGAGGATGGCAAAATTCTGGCAACACATAAGATAAATAAGGGGGCAATTTCAGCGTGGCTTGAAATGGCTTACCTGTACCATACAAACCAAAGATACCCAATATTATAGATTAACTAGATGTGAAAACAACAGATGCCATTTGAAAAGAGAACCTCCCATCAAACTTAGTTTCAGTTACTTGCTGACATATGAACTGACTCATGCTGGAGAGAAAAACAACCCTCATATCAAAATGACAACTTGGAATGTGTGTTATTCAATAAAGACTTCATCTAATATTACCCTAAAATGTTATGGGCTTTGAAAGCACATTCTTGAATATGAACATTTTGTATCTAGATAACAAAGAATTAAATCAAAATAGCTATCAATAAAGTTGCCTAGCTTGGGCCAAATTTCTGGTTCTGATTCCACATGGGAGGTGGCCCAATACATTGAAGTGAAAGTGGAAGTGTTCATGTGCACTTGGATTGTGGTTGACTGATGTGGGTATAGAGAACATGACTGGAATATGTACAAAAATTATCTGTTCAAGAAATTCTACCATGTCATGTTGCCAGAATGTAGTGTTTCTATGAGGCTATAATTTTTGCAATAAAGAAAAGGCAAATTCAATCTAATCTCTGGAAGAGAAAATAAATTCTGGTTCAAAATATGCAACTGGGACTTAACGTTATGAAGGGGAAAACAGAAAAACTCTACCATCCTATCATTTGTTAGTATACCTTGATTTTTGTTTGTGGAGTTATGCAAAAAATATTTAAATTGGCAGAGAATGAAAGTATTACTCTTACTGCAATATTCATATACGTAACTGATCTCAGACAGAAAAATCGTCTTAAAGCAATGGGATCCATTTACAGCTCTATTAGTGGAAAATTAGTAGTCAGGTCCCAGGAAAACAGTTTTTTTCCAGGACAGCTGTTTAGTATTTCACAGCAGGAATATAAGCTTAAATGACCCCTAGTGTCAGAAAACAGCATGCTTAAGACAAATCACAAGAATTCATTTTTCTCTTCAAGGATAGTTTCAGCAAAAATTACTCAGAACTACATTAAACAGTCAGGGTAAGGGAAACTTGACAGTTGCTTCACTATAAAGAAAAAATAACAAAAAAAAAAATAGATTTACTTTTTTTGTTTTTTCATTATAGCCCCAGATAAAACAGAGGGTACCTGTTTAACTTATGCAGTATAACTTCATGTGTTTAAAGGGTGCCCTTTCTTAAGTTATCTTAAATGCTTAATAATTTATAAATCAATGCTACACCACATTTTGAAGCAATGCAAGAGATCTTGTTGTCTCCATTTTCTATATGTTGGCAACACTGAAAGGTTCAGCAAAAAATTAAACAATTTGTTTAAAATGCACCAAAAACTAGATTATTTTTAGTGAATGAAAACTTATTTATTAAATTAAATACATCTGAAATCCTGTTGGTGAGTTGCTAAATCTAAAAGGCTCACTGTAAAATTTCAGTGATTGTTTTGAAATGATGTAGTAGAGACTTGGGGTTATAGCTTTCCAGTTTTAAAACTACATAGATCAAGCAAATCTTTGTGTTTCTGTGCATCTATTTGCTCATATAGACAAAAGTTTATAGCAAAGTGAAATTAAAGTCTTGGGTTGTAATGTGTAAACAGGCTGGATTACATCTTCTAGCAGAAAGTTCTCAGGAGGGTTAAAGTGAGTTGCAAAGCCCAGCGTTCACACTTGGTGGGGATTCTGAACTGCCATGTTGATGGAGCATACGGATATTTGTCCACTTGCAGAAAATAGTTGTGTTGACCTAAAAAGAGTGCAAGAGTGAATCATTCCCAAGGAAATAAGCTCTTATCAGAAAAGTCCTGTGGAATTCAGGAGCAAATAACATTTCTTTAGGTAATTTTCTACCAAAAATAGGTTTTAATGGGGAATAGTTTCTGTAGAATGCCTCAAAAAGCTTATAGGATAGTCCAGCTCCTGGTACTGGTTAGGACTCCAGAACACCAAGCATGCACAATCTGTGGTTGTTTTTCTGGGCACTTTGCACTGGGAAAGCTGGAACAATTTGGCCTCTAACCTACCAACTAACTGGGTCCATGGAAAGGATATTATTCTCTACACCTTAGCCACTTTCAGGGAAATAGCTATCGAGCTCCATTGTCTGATACTTATTACATTCTGTAGATCATTCTCTTCAGGGAAAGGATATGGGAGACGGGAAGGACTGCCAGTTTCCCAGCCTCAGACTGGTGCAGATAGTTCTGTGAACCGTAGCAATATAAGACAGAAAGAAGGGGGCAGCTTGCTTAGAAGCAGTTAAAGATGCTATAGTGACGGGACTTCTGAAGTCAATATAGAGTCTTAACACTGATTTAAATGTTGCCTATTTTATGCCTCCTTCTCTGGGGCTGATGGAACAAAGAACAGCTGTCCGTCAGTTCCAGCCCCCAACTAAACACTGTGTCCCAAAGCCTGGGGAGCCAGGCCTAGCTAGCTAGAGCTCCTGCAGATCAGTTCCCTTGGGTCAGGACGGGAGGATGGAATGATTTCATCCCATCCTTGCATACACAGCAGACAACTTCAGCTGGTATCCACATACCTTTTATTCTTTCTCTCTGCAGCAAGAAGGATGACAGCTGCATTGCACAGAATCTATTGTGCAGAGTGCAGTTCTTAACGGGTCATAACTCATCCAAACAAAGTATTTTCACTTAAAGGCACTCCACAATGGAGGACTATTTCCAAGCCACATTTCAACTCTATCCAAAGCTATTTTGCTGCTATGGGATCATTTTAAAAAAAGGGGGAAGTATATATTTGCCACTTTCCTCATTCTCTGAAAGAGCTGAAGCTTTAAAAAAAAATTTGTCGTAAGAGAGTCAGGGGCAGTAATCTAGCTTTGTGACATGCGTGCAGGAATAGCTCTGAATTGCAGCTTGAAAGTGAAATTTTGAAAAGTTATTTGTGTCTGAAAATAGAATAAAAGAAAAGTGTTCTTTGCCCACTGCACCCCTATGGAATGTGTCAAAAAGTAGATTATTGGAGTTCTGCTTTCAAGATGTGTATTTAAGAATAGAAAAGCTCGTTTTCATTCTGTACCTATGGAAGGAAATCATCAATGGATGTGCATTGTCATAGCTCTACTGAAGTTAATATGACTATAACAGTATACACCAGTGATTTTCAACCAGGGTGCCACAGCAGCCTGGGGTGCCTTGAGAGCCTCTCAAGGTTGCTGTGGGGTGCTATGCAGTGTTTGCACTGTTAGGTTTACAAGCAAAATTCACAAGATGGGTTTGGAGATTTCAAACAGAAATCCATAGTTATAGTCTTTGCAACAACCCCCCTCCCCAAAAGAAAAAAACAACCCACAAACCAAACCAAACCAAACCAATGCTATATTTTTCTATAGTCAGAAAAAGAGTGAAAACTAAGAGCTGGGATTTTTTGAGGAGTACCTTGAGTCTGTCCAGGGTTGCCTCAAGTCTAAAAAGGTTGAGAAGCACTGGTTTACACCAACTAGTAATTGTTTACCAGACCAGCACTGCAATATAGCTTTCATTTAAATCCTTTAGATAGTCCATAAATTTAAAAAAGGCACATTTGTAGGCTGATGTAGTGCTGGAATTTGTGTATCTGACAGTGATGCAAAGTGATTTAACAATTAAATTAAATTAACAGTTGTTTAAGGTATACCCCCCGGGATTCTTATTTAAAACAAAGCACAACAGTTAAGTCATAAAGATATAATTAGTAGTTCTTTTGATTAAATTTTCTGTTCATGTCAATGGAAACTTGGCATTCAAGAAAATAGCTATTTTTCATTGGTTAGGTGAAAACTGACAACAGAGAAACTGTTGACAGCACAAACCTATGTCTGCAGCAGTATAAAACGAGTAGGGCAAACTTCATCCAGAAAAAAATAGGGATCTGATTTTATCCTGCATCTTAGCATTTGATGATTGTTGCTCCACATTGAAAACAACTGAGGATTTTTCCTAGTTTGATGGGGGTGGGCATGCTCATATTCCACTAAAATTACTGGGCTGCTGAGGGAGTTTTTAAATCATTCTGAAATGCTGAGATAATTCACATTTATGCCTAAATCTGCCGAGTTGTTTTTTTTCCAACCCCTCTCCTCTGTCCGGCTTAATATTGCTTACAGCACAAGAGGCTACATTGTAATTATGTTAAGCTGTTTGTAGACCTGACTAAAGTCTTCCTCAATATCACATTATATAAAATCAAAATGGTTTTTTCCAAGTAGTTGTATATTTCCACCAACTAAAACTGCTGATGATTTCCCAAAACCCCACTGCATGAAAGATTACAACATCAGTAAACTGTTTTTAATATCAAGAGTAATGTTAAATGACCACATTGTGCTAATATATATATCAATCCTAATAAAACAAAGTCAAATATTTTAGGAGTCTCCGCTGAGACTGTAAGGAGTTCTTCGTAGGATGTTAACTTCATCTTAAAACATCAGTTTTGCTTTAAAGTCATTGTCATTCCGTTCTAGTTCAATTTGTTTTCAATAGTAAGACTCCTGGGAAGAGCTGGAAATTAGAGCAGGATTGGGTCCATCCTTCAGGATTGGGTCCATTTCACGCCACACATTTTAAAGCAGAACAGGCAGCTGATTTGGTTCAGATGCAGGAGGGGAGGATGACATGAAATGATTCTTGCTGCGAAGGGTAACAAATTCTAAGCAAGAAAATAAACTCGTAAGAGGGATAGTAAGTCAGCTGCCCCAGAACATTTGTAACTTGTAAAGTGAATCTAGAGTCATAGAAAATGTGCCTCTATTCTAAGAAATCAAACGCACAAGCTGTGAGTATCAAAGTACAAGATGTGAAGTTGAAAGCGCACGGAAGACTTTTCTCTCTTCCTAGTGAACCTTGGAATTTTCCTCTACGATGCATGCGGTTTCCTCAAGCTACTTGTAATTTGGTTTACAGGTGTCTCTATGTATACCCAGCATCTAAAAGAGTGCATTCAAAATACAGCAGAACTTTGTAAGGAAGCTGAAAATAAAATATAGCTCCACAAAACTCAGCCTGAATCTATATGAAACTCCACTTATATTTGGGGTAAGAGAATGCGTCCTTTGTAGGTAAATTACAGGTCTGTAGCATAGGATTTTGGAGACGGCAAATCCAAATTATGGCTTGGTTAAGTGGCTTTCTAGCTGAAAGTTTTTGCTCACTCAAACTGTGCAAGTGCTGATACCAATATACCCTTCTGTATTAAAAAATTCTGATAAAAGAACCTTCCTTATCATGTTGAGATTTTGGACAAGCAATAGAAGTGCCGCCGCCTTCCTCCTGTTTACAGCCATGCAGTTCTATTTATTTATGTATGCTGGTTGCTGTACTTGAATGACCGGGTTCCATTGGGCATAAAATTAAGAAACGGCCAAAATGATCCAATCTCTTCGACTTTCCGATGATCAGATAAAACTGATTTTAGTGTAAGAGGAGAATGCAGAGATGAGCATTTTTTTTTCCAAAAAAGAAATCGTAGTTCATAATACTACATACTGTGAAATGTACAGGTCTAGACATTCCTGTAATGTCTACATTGTTTAAAAATATGGGTGATGAAAACTGGAGTTTTGTCAGGGGAAAGTAACTCCACAGTTGCATAGAATAACCTTGTCCTCTAAGTGTATATATTCTGCTTATCTCTACTCATGAACACATGCTGAACTGTTTTATACACAATATGCACAAAAACCTTCTGTACAGTGTGGGTTTTTTTCCATAGATAAATATAGTTCTATATAGAAATATGTACAAATCCCTTACAGGATTAACTATATTTGCAAAGAATCCTCATAGAATTGCAGACATTTAAAATCTTTCAGTTAGAGACTAAAACCTAAAGCCTATGCTTTTTTTTCAATCTCTTCTTTTTCAATTGTATATTTTCTCTCTCAAATACAAAGAACACAGAAAGAATATAACTGTACAAAATACGCATGTTTCTAAAATGCGTGGAAGCCGTGACTGTAGATTCAGTTCACTGATGGCATTGAGTATATTCAGACTCACTTTCAAACCATCCCCTGAATATGGTAGAAGTCTCTTTATTTTAGAAACACCACTTTTAATGGAGAAGTCTTTGTTTTCATAATTTTTGGATAAACTTTAAATGCCAGTCTTTCCCCCCCAAAAGTTAAAAAAATAACACAAATTAGCTACACAAGCAAATAAAACTTCATCTAAACCTAAAGCTGAAACTGCTTGCTGTCACTGTATGTAGCACTCTACCACCTAGTGGCGTGTTGTATAAATCTAACCATTATTTACCTTATCTCCACTGTTGATTTTTTGTCTTTTTATCTGCTATATGAACTCAGCACCACACAACTTGTTGAAACAGATGTTTCTGCTACTTACAGAACTTGCTGGATTAAGGCAACCTCCGTTCCAAAAGGAAACAGTTGTGCTGCAGGATGGAACTAATGATTTGTATAAGATGTTGATTGCTTAAGGGAGAAAGCCATTGATGTCTAACTGCAATATGGATGGAAGTAGATTATCTTGTCAAACACTTCTGTTAGCAGTTTTAGCACCACCATTTCTGTGGTGCAGTTGCCATCCTCTCCCTGCCCCTGAGGTGTCAGCTGCCCAGATGTGCTATTTTATTGGTCCTTTGTTAACATCTACCCAGCCCAACATGTACCAGTCCTGCTCATCCAATACTTCACTGGTTTGGGCTTTGCAGGCTCCACTCCCTTCAGATTCCCTTTTTGGGTGCAGTGGGGATGCTGCTGACCCACCTCCTCACCATACACCCCACTTCTTTCAGCCTACTAGGGTAAATACCACAGGACACCCTGCCACAGTAAGCTTCTTAGAGGCACACCATTTATATAGCTGCTTTAAGTCACAATGGAGGTGATTTGGAACGACCTGCTGATGATTTTACTCCTATGGTGAATCTATATATATTTCTAGTATGCTTCTGTGAAGTTTAGTTTCCAGTTTCTTTTCTGATATCTTATACATCTGTTCACCAGGGCCCCCCAGGGAAAGACAAGGTCTAATAATCACAAACTGCTGGAAGACCATTTTAGACTGGACATAAAGAAAAACTTCTCTACCGCTCGAGTCTCCAGAATCTGGAATAGATGCCCCCCAGAAGTGGTGCATGCACCTATTCTGGAAACCTTTAAGAAACACTTGGATGCTTATCTTGCTGGGGTGATCTGCCCCCAGCTGACTTCCTACCCCTTAGGCAGGGGGCTGGACCTGATGATCTTATGAGGTCCCTTCCAGCCCTAACATCTATGACTCTCTGAATCTGTGAAGGCATTCAGTACCTTAAAGAAATAATAGAAGTGACTTTCCAGGTCCTGGAGACTTTGTGATCAGAGGACAAATCCTTCCCTCACAAAAGGGATGAATATAGCAGTAAAGTTACTTGTCTTGCTTTGACTAAAAAGAGTAGTATTTCTATATGCAATAAGATACTAAGCCAACTGACACCTAATTTGGTAGTCCAAAAGAATGACCAGCACCTCTTAGGAGAAGGCTGGTGACCGGGCGGGTCCTTATTTCCCCACTCCATGCGGAGATGTTGAGATCAGCACTCCTTTTGAAGGGTGGACTTGGATTTATACAGTGCACAGCAGTACAGCAGAGGAAAATTTTGAGTTGGGAGCACAAATAAACAACATGCACTCTTACATCTGTTTTTCTTGGCACTTCCATTCCTGGAAATGCAGCCTAAAAGCTTTTTAAAAATCTATTTAAAGATCCCAATTATTTTTCCCCAGGCTGACACCTAATATGCCAAAATTGTGCTCCAGGCAGAGTTTACAGTGGAATTAAAACTCCCCTGAAAATACAGGTTTAAGTAATGGAAACAATGACAGTTCTTTTAACTATGATGACATTATCCTTGCCCCTCCCTTCCCTTACTCCACCCCCCCCCCAATTCTTAGCACAGATCTCCTCCTGATCTGAGTGTTAGAAACCACTGAATACATTTCATAACAGCAGCTTTTGATTTATTACGTGGCTTTTTTTTAGCATGAAATTTGCTATAGTTTTATGCAAAAACCCCATAATACAGATGGACTTTCTAGTGTTCAAGTGTAGAAGTAAATGAATTGTAGCATGTTATAGCCTAAGCAGCTAACTTTTATTTAGATGTTTATATAATGTCAGCTAAATTAAGCTTAGAAAGTTCATGCCCATACATTTATGATGCTAGAAGTTTAAAAAACGGAACATATTCCAACCCTTAAACACGAATAGAAAATTCCTAAGAAGTGGTCCGCAGTCCCTAATAGATGCTTTTTTTTTGGAAATGACTCCACTGGCAAGTAAACTAGCAATCTGCCTGCCTCATAGTCCACCCTGTCTAGGTGGTGTGGAGGGAATCATTACGTTCACGCTGAAGTGTAAATGAGAGCTCAGGTTCTACTCCCCTGCAGGATTAAACCCAGCCACTTGGCAGTGAGGACACAGGCACAAAAGCCCTCCAAGTGCTGAGAGTCCTTCAGCGCCTCACCAAGTTCCTCTTGGAGGACACTTAGGATTTCTAACAACTAATACTTCTATATTAGAGTATCTTCACAGGCAGAATGAGGGAATATGCCTCCAAATGCACACGAAGGATTGCAGAAAGAGCAAAGACTCAAATGCGGGTTGTGCTTTACTGTAGGGATGTTTCATCTGGGCACTTCCCAGGTGTCCAGATGAAACTAGCTAAGCTAACCCAGGTGCCAATTACCCAAGTCATCTAAGCAGTAAAGACATATACTCTGACCCCAAATGCATTGACTCTAAGGTGCTGTATGTGCTGCATATGAAGGCAAAATTAAGTGTTTTTTTCTGTTGAGTAAAACTTCTATAAAAGCATATTTATTAATAATACCTGTAACAGGGAGCCAGGAGCTCCTGTTACTTTAAGAGCAGGCAGCAGACCAAGCTGGCTGTGTGGGGCTGCAGCAGCAGGAGCATGGGCTGGCCCTTAATTAAAAGGGGAAACTCCGGTGTGTGGGTGGTGGAGGCCACATGGCAGAAAGCGGGGTGAGGCTTTGAGGCATATGAACCCAAGGCCTGAGCTAGGGCAGGCAGTGGCCCTGTCAGCAGCACAGAGAGAAGTCCCTGTGCAGGATGGCACTGACCAGCACACAGGCTGTCTCAAAGAGGTGCAAGTATAGAGCTAATGAGGACTTACAGTCAGTGAGGGAGTTATTGACCCAGCACAGGGAGAAGTTTTGGTTTGGGCTTGCATTTCTGTTCTGATTAGGAGCTGGAGGCTGGATAGTGGCTGGGGGGACAGACAGGAGGCCACGCAGGAGTACCTTGGAGGTGTTCCAGACTTTCAACCCTACTGGGGCAACCCTAAGGCAGTGAGAGGGGCCAAGGGCCAGACTCAGAAGCTGAGGAAGGAGGTGGGCCTAGGTTGGAAGTTGACAGTGAGAGTACCCATGTGGGTTTCAGCCGTTACAAGCTTGTGTATGAATCTAAAGTAATACCTGTAGGCATGGGTGTGGCTGTAGGGATTGAAGGAGGCCACAAATGGCCTCCTTCCATTAAGGCAACCGGTGCTGTGGAGCACTGATACAGCCCAGGGGGCCCCATTTAGCGCACTGAAGAACAGGTGGGGCAGCTAGGTACAGAAGGGACTTACTGGCCAAGGCAGGCTAGGGCTCACTCAGGGACCTCTGGGTAGCCTCCCTACAAAAGATAATTCCATCAAGGTGTAGCAGATGGATGCCCTGGGGAGCTGAGTGGGGCACGAGCTGTATGGACACCTAGGATTATCCATAACTAAGATAATTAGAGTATCTCCATATGCAGAACCAGGGAATATGCCTCCAAATGCAATGCATCACAGCCATTCCTGGGGCACAGCCTTGTCACAATACCTTTCTCAGTTAAATAAGAAGTTTGAACTAATCCCAACATCGCTGATTTTTAACCACACACACAAGCTTTTTGCCCCACAACAAAAATCGTACTGAAAGCATAGGGGTTTCCTAAGCAGACTTAACCTTCTGTTACTGAGTAACAAAGAAAACAGTTATTGTAGCTAAGTATCAAATGTTTGGGGAGCATACCTGTCAAGAACACGACAAATTTCTCTATTTTAAAACATCTGATTATTTCCCTGCTTATTTTCTGGATTGAAACCCACTTAGCTTTTTCGGTAGGTGGGAATAAGAAATGGGCAAGGGTCAGAAAGACATGTAGGTGGTACTAATGAATGAAAGAGACTGCCAAGAGTTTTCTTGAAGCTAACTTAAAAGACCAACCATCAGATAGTTCAAGACTTTTAAAGCCAGCTGACCAAGGCAGGCAGAACACATAAACAGTACAACCAGAGCTTGAAACCAAGGACTGAAGTATGCTAAGCAGCAGAGTTGTTATTACAGTGGCAGTGATGGAATTTTGGACATGCTGGACTGGAGAGGCAACTTACACTGCCAGTACGGACATGCACCTCAACTTTTTTTCCATGCAAATCTTGGTACTCAAGTACCATACTCAGTAGTAAATACTGCCTTGTTTTGACAAGGCTGTCCTGTATTTCTGCAGATTGAATAGTCCCAAACGGTTAGGGTTTCCAACAGCAATATTCTTATGAACTCATAGAAGGAGCTATGGTAGTAGCAGTAGTAGTATTGGAACAAGGACATAATCACTGAGCGCTGGAGCTTTAGGTCTTTCCCCAGTTTTAAAATTAGTATCACCTTCCTTGTGGATTGGTGACAACAAGAGAAATGCAAAATGAAGCTGCTGTGTGTTTGCCATTAAAATATAAAGATATTTTATTTTTAGAAGGTGCATTTCTGTAGCATTTTATATACAACTCAGAACCGGTCACATTTGCTTTATTAGTGGCTTTAGCAAATATTGTCCTCATGGTAAAACTTCTACAACAGCATTATTTCCCAGAACACAGAAGTTTAACAGCTCTTATAAAGAGCAGTACAAATATCAGTATGCTTGCAATGTTTTCATACTTCTAGGCATATACTAACAAGGAGATTATCCCATGTCAATATATTTCCTCAAAAATATTAAGATTGATTTCTGGGTCATCTTCATTTTCTGAATCTTCATTGTTGTCTGGAGAGGTATTCACACCATGCACATTATCTGTGCTTCTTTTTCTCCTGCGAACGTACATAGAATAGGTCTGAACTGTTTCACAAGGGGAGTTACTGTCTGGAGAGGCGATCACACCACATGCTTTATCTGGTATTCTTTTGCTTCTGCAACTGTGTGTAGAACATGTCTTGACTGTTTCACAAAGCGAGCTACTAGAGCCACGTTGGGTTTTCAAAGCCAACTGCAGGCATCTGTAAAACCTAGAAAGCAGTAAGTATGTCGTTACAATTTGTGTATGTTTGCTCTGTTTCTGCAAGCCAAACATTAAAGTTTTTGCAACACCATTAAAATACATGCAGAGCATTATAAGACAATTCTTATTAAATCCAAATGCTGCCCAGTTCAAATCTTCCATGAGGATGCTACCAACTGTCTCCTATATATATGCTGTCATTTCTCTAACCACTAATCTTACTGATGGAACCTACTTGGCAGAGATGCCCAATGTATAATTAAAATCCCATATTACTGAGAACTTCACAATGGATAATCATCTTCCAGGTGTCTCTAATGGAAAATCTTCTTCATGATTCAGTGGACTATCTTCCCTCTCATTAGCAATTCCTTAAATACCCCTTTGGCAATGGCAATATGAAAAAAAATTCTTAAATTTTTAATTGCCCTTAGTACAGTTAAAGTATGTTGTCCTAGATCCACTTACTCTTCATCCTACGCTGTCTGCTCTCACATCTGGAAAGATGATGATATTACCCACCTCTCAGTAGACCACCAGCACACTTGACAGACCAGTGTCAGAACTATGCAGTGTTTAGTCTGTTAAAGTGTGCATTCTAATCTGAACCCACATGAAACTGCGTGACTTTAAAATCAGAAAACATCCTGATTGTTCATTAGAAGTTTAATTCTTTGTGTCCAGATACTATGTAAAATCTATTCAAACACAAGTCCCATTATGAAGTGAGCCATACATCAGTCAGCACTCCAAGAGAAGTCCATCCTATACATTTGAAAAAGTTGTAGTCCAGACCTTTTTTGGAACTACTAAATACATCCACTTTGTGTTGTTACCTTATAATGTTGCTCATACAGAAGACTGTTTAATGAAGTACTTATCTCTGGTCTTCAATAGCTGAAAATTTAACTCTTAACTGAAGTTACATTTTAAACCTATTACTTCCTTGTGATTAAATCCGTTTGATATAGTATTTCTCCCATATAATTTGATGCGTCTGAAATTCAGATGCTATGAAGTAGAATGGGTGTAATTTAACAAACCTGTCAATCCTCTTCAAGTTCTCTTCCATCTTCCGATTAGCTATTTGTACTAGGAAGTCAACATATTCTTCAGTGACCATCAATTTCCCCATCTGGCTTAATGGAACTTCTAAAGAGTGAGTGCTCCGAACAGCCTAGGGGATATAAAAAAGTACTATCCTGAATTAAACTATCTTCCATTTACTTTTAAGTACATAACCCTACAAAGTTGGTGCAATTCTTTTAAAGGAAAAAACATCAGAGGAGATTCAGTTGTTTAAGACTGGATGGAGATCCTCACTATGGCTTGTCATACCACAACTAACCTTAAATAATGCTATTCAGATCTAACATTTATTAAGTGTCTTCATGTTATAGAATACTTTTTAAGTTGTGTGATAAAACAGGAAAAAAAAAATGACTTTACCATCATAATTTTCCCTCTTCTGCCAACTGTAATGCCAGAGTTCCTGAATCCAGAATTTATAGCTGCTGAATGCTGTGGAACATACAAATATTTTAAACAATTCATATCTGCATTTTGTCAGACCTGATTATTTTTAGAACTAGGAGAGTTTTGTATGCTCTTAAATTTTGCAACAACATTTGTAGGAAGATGACAAGTTAGGAACAAGATTGTCCTGTGCAGCTCTATAGTTTCTTTTCACTTAGCAAACTAGTTTCTAAAAAACATTATCAACCAGGGAATGTGGCACTGGCTATTCAGGCAAAGCATAAACCAAACCTGGTTGAGCTAGGAGACTGAAGTACGTTAAAGTGATTTTTTTAGGAAAATCTGCAGAAAGTCTATATCCATACTTTCTCCATCAACTTATTTTATTACCCCAGTTATTAAACAGTTCTCCTGGGAATATTTCTAAGTGTTACAAGACAGTTAACTGCCAGCATTTTTACTTATGCAGCAAGGAATTTAAACAAAACAATACAATACTGTTACTTGATAAAATCTTACCAGAAGTTGTGCATCTTGCAATTCTCGACACAGCACATGGAGAACAAATGGTTCAAATTTGAAAACAGCATCACCAGTGGCTTTCTGCAATGCAGTCATCTGGAAAACGCAGGGAATGTTAATATATTAGTCCTACAAATGCAAGTGGCTATCAGTAATACTTCAGAACAAAACCTCAACAGTATATGTAGCACACAAATAAATACAGGGACTGATGTGGCTCAAATAATCAGATTTCTGTAGCTGTTTAACTATGTTTGGCTCTTCATTGTTTATCATATGTAGAAGCTTTACAGATTTTTCAGATTTTCTACTAGCTGAACAGATAACCTTGATATGGTTTTGTATTAAACTTAAGATTCCCCCCCCCCCTTACTTCCCTTTTTCTTTACAGGCAGCCCTCAGACTTACAACACAATTGGTTCCTTAAAACTGCATCTGAAGTTGAAACGCTGTAACTTGGAACCAATTTTCTTATAATAGACAATGTTATAAATGGGGGACTGGTTCCTGAACCAAGGCCCAATACTCTATTTTCACAAAAATACCCCAGAATTTTGTACTTAATCAATTATAGATGAGTAATATAGCTACATTAATGTATTTATATTGTAAATAGCAATCATATTGATTTGGAAGGACTTCTTTGAGGTGATGTTGCTGGACTTTTTGAAGGGTTCTTGGCTAGAGTCTTCTCAGGAGTCTTGGCTCCAGGTTTTTCTGGAGTCTTGTCTGCTTTCTCAAAGAAAGTGTCCAAGGAAGTTTGGACAGATGTTCTCCAGGGAGATGGGTGACACAGCAAACTTGTTCGCTGGCACGGCATCACATCGAATCAAGTATTGTAAAGTCAAAACCAACATCAGAAACTTTAAATAGGGTATCAATTTATAAACATTGTACCTTGAAACAATGTCAGTCGAGGACTGCCTGTACTACTTTTTACATTACTACTGTTTTTTGGGGGAGTGGGAGTAGATTTTTTAATATGTTGGGCACTTAAATTCTGAAACACTTCTCAAAGCAGAATAATCTTAAAAGATGAATTAGGCTAAATTTATGGCCTGAACCACTTGATCACACTTAAATGTTTCTAGCTATTTTAACATTATGAAATAAAAGGATTTAGAAATTGAAATTAAACCCAACCTACTTCAAAAGGATAAATTGGTTTGTAGCTACATGGCGAATTTTACTCTTAGGGCCCAGTTTTTTCTCAAGATAAATGTTCCTACAACTGTTTTTGCAAGTGTGTACACAATGAGCAATTAAATGTTGCCTAGGACAGTGGCAGCCAAGCTTTTTGGCAAGTGTGCCACAAAATTAGCTCTGAACATCCCTAAGTGACACTGATTCCTTTCCCCTACTCAAGCTGCTTTTTCTGCTTCTTGCCCTGCTCTCCTTGCCTGATCTGTTGCTCCACTTTCTCCTGTCTCCTCCCTGCCCCATCTGCTACCATGCTGCCTGTCCCCCCCTTGAGCTGCTGTATGCCACACGCAGGCTGCCAGTGTCATTTGTTTCATATGTGCTGGAAGTTGGCCTAGGATGCAATTATGACTTCTTTACTTCTGTATCCAGTGCTTCTGTAAAGCAAACTTAAAGGCTGTTAACAAACTTAAAGGCTGGATTTTAGTTCACAAAGATTGGTTTGAGACCATTTCATTATTGCAGTTTGTGTCACAATCTACCACTGTATTCTACACTTTTTTATATTCGTTCTTTGAGACTAACTGTGTTCCCCACAATCAGAAAGCATTTTGAAGAAAGCATTAGTAGTTATAGATTTCCTACACTCATGTTTAGGACAACTTTGAGTTGTTGCCACTTGTTTTGTTTTTATTTTCTAAAACTAAATATTTTTAGTAAAACTCCTAAAATAAAGTGCTAAGCTGAGTTGACTTTGTTTAAAATACCAGCAGTGGTGATATAAAGTGAAACTGCTGACATGACTGTCTTCAGCTTTTAGGATATGGGAAGGCATGTGCATATTGTCACAGTGGATCTCTTTCAGTCACTGTTCTGGTTATGAATCACAGCGAAACATTTTAAATGCTCAATTTTGAAAAGTTAAGTCATGTATTTAGAGGCCTGTTTTGTAAACATGAAAAGCATCTTTGGCTACCGCTTTACCCAGTAGGAACTGATGGTGCTCAGTATCTGTTACTTTAGGCTCTACAATATGAAGCCCACAAGTTAAATGCTGTGCTTCCGTGAACACCACTGAGTTCAGGAGGGATCCAAGCAGACCCAGCAGTCAACCAATGACCTAATAATGAAGACCTGGGGCCTCAGTACAGATGTAGATACTCCTATTTCAAACATTTTCCCCATGTTTAAAAATTCTTGTCTAGTGACCTGAGCCCTATAACTCACAGCCTCAGCAACCTGACTAGTGTTAATGCAGTTGGGAGCAAAATTGGACAGGCATGTCTCAGAGATAAGTATTATAACAGAGTCCAATATTAGCTGTGATCAATGTAAAGTAAGGGTGGCGGGTATTTTTTTAAAAGGGGTTTCTGTTTCTCTGACAAAGTTAAGTAATTTTGCAGGCGCTCGAGGGACTGTTTTGCAGTAAGAAGAAATAGGCAAGAGAATCATACAGTCTGAAAATGTCCATGCACGTCAGCACTGCCCTAGGGCTACAGTGACTGACACTGCTTGTTTCATCAAAATGCTTTTCAACTGAAATATTACAACTAAGGGATTTTATTACCTTACTGCTTCTAAATCACCAATTTCCTGTGAAAGGCTCAATTTAATAAAAAATACTGAATCTAATTTCCTATTACGCCTACAAAGTCTGAGTCCCATCTCTATACCCCAGTGGAGTCTGTGGCAAATTCCCCATGGGGAACAGAACCAGGTTCTTAGTCAGTACGAAGTGAAAGCCTAACTGCTGCAAACAGATTAATTACAAGTGGCAATTGGTGATGAGATGCTGTATGCAGGTACTTTCCTGCAATACAGCCATAACAGTGGGGAGGGATGTTGAAAAGGAAAGAACCTGTGTTTACTTAGAGAACTGTGGTCTCTGTCACACACTACACTCGGTGGTCCTTGCACCAATAAACTGAATGCTTGCCTGAACTGCAGTGCAGTACAAACTTGCCTGAGACCAGCTTTTAATTACTGGCTTGGGTACCTGTAGCAGCATGGCTGAAGCAGAAGCATAACAATTAGTTTCTGCATCCCCTCAGAAAACAGCACCTGGGACAGGTGCCCCCATTGCCCTGTCTGGCAGCAGGATGGTTCTCAGGTTGCACTACAAAACCAGCCAGAGAAGCAAGCTAAATTGTCATGTAGTTGGCCTGTAGCTTTGTGCTCCTGCAGCTAGACTATTATTGATATGTACATTAGTTATATGAAGTTAGCTTGGGCATGTTTACACTACACTACACTCACAGTATAGTAGTACTGCCAGACTTTTTCCACAGGCACGCTTATGAGTACACATCCTTACGGACTAAAACAGGAATCCATATATCTACTTATGTATATCTTAAATATCCAAACAGCAGTCCCATACATAAAGAATACAACTGCCAAAAACAGGGTGTAGATGTCTCACTGAGAAAGGGATGCATAAGAAGAAAATATGACACTTATCTCTGAGGACATATTTTTACTGAATTTTTATTTATTTTTGTTGAACAGTGCCCAGAACACCTCCATGAACAGGTATTCTGTACACATTATGAAAGACTTTTCCTTAAAGTATAAAAAGATAATAAAAACATCAGTTAATTATATCTCAAGTTTCCTGTTCCTATATGATGGTTGCCGATATACACAAAGGGGAACAAGGTAAAGTGAGCTGCCTGCTGAAGAGCAAAATGTATTCACTCTAGGAGTTCTGACTCCCACTCATTTCCCAACCATTAGATTACTACTCATGTATATAGTACATGAAAATAAAACTAGTCAAGAAGTTCTTACACCTTTAATGGATGCATGAAATATCTTACCAGATGTCTGCCACTAAAAGTCAATACAAAAAAAAAAAAAGTTCCTGCTAGCAAAAACAGTTGCAGCACCCTACTGAGCTGCTCACACCTTGTCTCTAGCTGATGGCAAACAGACTGAGTCTGGTGAGATTTTGATCAAGATGCTATTAAATAACTCAAGAACAATAAGGTGAAGGGGTTTCGGCTGAGTCCAGATATATGTACCTTTATGGTCCTGATATTGGTTTTACCTTGTGGGGTAAAATGTAGAGAACATAAAGCAAATCTGGAAACCAAAGAGTATTGAATCTTTTTAACTTCTTGCAAGCGATTAGATTTTTGGTTTAAGGATACTTAGCGTATTATTAAATTAAAAATACAGCATATGAAATTAATGCTTTTGGCACTAGTTTACACATTTACTTGCCAACTAAGGATGTGCTAATCTTAATCGCATTCAGAGCAATAAAAAAATTATAATAAAGATAAAAAATATAGTTACCGCATTTGTACAAAATTGTAATAAACCAGATAGTAACTTTGGAAAAGGATAGTAAACATAATTCTGCAATCAAGTTAATCTATAATCTATTTGAGATTGGGATAAAATGTAATGTAGGGGCAAAACACTGCCACATCTATGTCATGAAGGGTCCTTTCACTTTCTGCTGAAGTAATTAACGTTGGCAGTGGTCAGAGACAGCATACGGACTAATGGATATCAGGTGTGATTTGATATAGCAGTACTTATTTTCCTGTTGGTAATGAAATATAGAACTTTGTTGCTAGTTCAGTGTAAGATACTAACAAGATCACCATCTGAACCCTGTTTGGTCTACAAAAAGTGAGTTTGTAGTGCCATTACTTCCTAAATGTGCAAGGTCAACCTTAAAGTCACTCTTTAACTAACATCCATGTTTGTAGCCTCAGCAGGTTAGAAAAAGATTAAATTTCATGGAAGACCGAAGATACTAAGATCATGTGGAAAACAGGACTCCACTTATGTTATGAAAAAGGAACTTAGATGTACATTTTTTTTTTGAGATAAAATACTTTTAGAAAACACTGTTCTAGAAATACCTCAAAATGTCTTGCTGGCTATGTCCAAGTGAGCGTGGAATTATGGTATGTGGTACCACACACCACACATGCAAGTGTTCTCCACTGCTACCTTGCAGCATAGGTTTTTTTGTTTTTGGCCCCGGGAAGAACCTGTGGTCAAAAGAACCCACACCAAAAAAAAGCAGGGCAGTGCAAGTGATGGCAGCACGCACTGCCCAGAACTGAAGCCTGGCCAGCTAGAGCTATACTCTGGCTGCTGGCCAGGTTTCTAGCTGTAAGAGCACAATGGCTGGAGCCCTAGGAGGCCCCTATATAAGGCTGCAGGTTCAGCAGTTGCTGGCCCCAGCCTCCTCTACCCCACCCAGGGTTAACCTGCCACATGCCAGAGGACATGTGGCAAGGGTGTTCCCTGGTCCATGCTCATGTGGATACAGCCATAAGGAATGGATTATGGAAGTGGTGGATTTTCTTACCCGTTCACGTTCCAGTCTAGGTTATCATTATAACTGTCAAACTTACGTTCTCGCTCTCTCTCTCTCCACACCAAGCAGGGAAACTAAGCAATTTGACTGTGTTTGT
Organism: Crocodylus porosus; assembly: GCF_001723895.1. NCBI lineage: Eukaryota > Metazoa > Chordata > Crocodylia > Crocodylidae > Crocodylus > Crocodylus porosus. Next base: position 66,005,646 of record NW_017728907.1, on the reverse strand, counting down.
AATAGCAAGTACTAGCTTACCCTAACTATTGTAGATAGCTTGCACATCGCTCCATTTTAGTGGCCAGGAAAAAAAACTATACTTTTTTCTAGTGCAGGAATGCTCAACCCCTGGCCTGCAGGCCAGATATAGCTCCCCACTGCCATATCATGGGAACCTTGTGATCATGAGTGCTGTGCGTAACTGATCCCAACATGTGAAGCCTGATCTCCGGAACGTATGGGCCAGCTGAGGCCATGCAGGCTTGACCTTGGCATGCCTGGGCCAGCCAAGTCCACCTGGGCCCAATCTTGGCTTACCAGGGTTTGATCTCACACAGACTGGTCCCACACCACTCATCTGGCTCACAGGACCATAAGGTTGAGTGCCACTATTCAAACTTCATGTCTTCTCTGGAGCACGAGAGAAAGGCAATACAGTCTTATGTATAACAGGGTGCTGGGCACCGGCCTCTTACCACCTCCTCTTTGGTGCACATGTGATGTGTTACCATGAGCCAGACGCAGTTCTTCTTCTGTACTTCATAGCCGCTGCTATCCTGCCAAAGAGTAGCAGGGATTAGAACAGTGGGGCTGGCACAGAAACCTCCACATTTTGCTTTCTTGCCTCTGGGGATGAGGCCCTAAGGCAGGGATAGGTAATTATTTCAGCTGGAGGGCCACTTAACAAGTTTTGTTGGGCTGAGGGCCGCAATGGTAGCCCCACCCCTTGGTTGCCATGTTGGGACTAGAAGCCCTGTCACTGAAACCGTGATCTTTACCACTGAAAGTCCCTCCCCTTGCTCCTGGAAGTATTCTTTTTGGGAGGGATTTGCCATCTTGTAGTATATGATTTTTTTTTAGTAGTTCCAAGTCAAAGATCTATTATATTGTATTTTATTTAAAAAAATATTTGTCTTGATTTATATATGCTTGTGCAGTGTATATAGAGGTGATTGCATAAAAGCTCAAAAATAAAGTCTTATTTTGCCATATTGTGTGTGCGGGGGTAGGGGGGCATGCATTGTGGAGTCAGGGGGGTTGTGAAAAGTTATGGCTATGTGTGTATGTGTGTGTGGGGGGGGTGCTCCCAGGACTCGTGGGCCACTGGCAGGGAAGCCCTATGCTTTGGAGCTGGCTGCCCTCCTCACTCCCTGCATATGGCAACCCTCTCCAAAAGGCAGGGCAGGGCAGGGCTTCCCCTGGTGGCACAGAACTGGCTGGAGCCACGTGCCGCTGCTCTGGCAAAGGCCACAAGCATCCCAAAGGCCAACTGCCTGCTGCTGCTGTCTGAGTGTGAGCTCTGGGCTCCCACCGCCCTGCTGGGTGCAGACCCTGGACTCCATGCTCCCGCCCAGCTACACCTTCCCCATGTGCTGCCCAGGGCAAGCTGCAGCAAGGACAGGGCGAGGGCACGCTGGGGACCGGGGAACCCTACTTAGAAGCTGCGTGCGGCTTGCTCGGACCTCACAGGAAGGCAGGGCCGAAGAGCCCTCACGCAGGTACCGCGCCCTGCTCAACGCAAAAGCACCCCTGCCCCAAACACCTCCGCCCCGGGGCCCGCCGGCGGGCGGGTGACGGGCCGGGGACACTCACGGCGGCGGCGGGCGGCACTTGCGCGAGGAGCACGCGGCCAGAGCACGAACTCGTGGTGCAGAACCGGTCCTGGCCGTTGAGCAGCTGCACAAGGCCCGCGACGGGCAAGTCCAGGCGGCCCTTGCGGCTCGTGTCCGCCCGCGCCAAGCGCTGCTCCCGCCACAGCCCGAACGCGGCCGCGGCCGCGGCCATAACGGCGGGGTGGATGGAAACCAGCCTGGGTCAAACCTCCTCACCGCCGCGGAAGGGGCGGAGCTTTGTTCGGCGCAGCTGAGTTGGGGCCGGAAGAAGCCAGAGAAGACCGGAAATAGGGGGCGTGGCTTGCGGTCGGGTTGTGCCCCAGCCTGAGGCGCGGTTTGGCGGAGCCCGTGGCTCACCAACATCTCGCCCGTCGAGGTACAAAATCAGAGTGGTTTTGTCCGCCCCGAAGCGGCGGTGGCCCCCGGCTCGGAACATCTGGTGTTTCTTTGCGCGGTTTGCTCCGTGATCTTGTTTGTAGCGAGTGGACTGCTACCCAGGCGCGTGCTTCCCAGCAGAGGTGGCCAAACCTGTGGGAGGCAGGAGTGCTGCCAGGCTGGCTGGGGAGGGGCCTGCAGGCAGCGTAGCAGCCCCTAGGACAGGATCCTGGGTAGGGGGCACGGAGCAGAAGAGCGGGCAAAGCGGGGGATGGGAGTGGGACTTGGCAAGGGGGCAGCGCTGAGGCTGGGTCTCGTGCCTTGAGACAGCCGCGCTTCGTAAATTCATCCTGGTTGGCTTATGGAGCAGATAGTTATGCAGACGTAATCGTAAACTTTGCGTCTGGGAATAAACTGTGGTTTGACAGTACAGTAACCACACAGGACAGGACAAAATATCTATCTATCTGTATAGATATGCACACATTTTATATAAAGATATAGATGTATATTCAGTGGGTGTATCTATCTATCTATATATATATCCACACACACACACACACACACACACAATATATATATATCTAGCTATATAGGAAATGTGTGTGTGTGTGTGTATTTGTCTATAGATAGATATACCTATGATCTTGGGGGCCTTGGCACTCGTGCCTGACACAGATCCATGTCTCTTAAGTTCAGCTGGAGTTTTTTCCACCCTGGGCTGCAAGTGAGATCCCTGTTAGGGGTATGAATGTGTGTCAAATTCCGGCATACGAGATACAGAAATTAGATTTGACGAAATGTTAAAACTTTATTGCAGGACTCTGTCCACTAGGGGGAACTCTATGCAGACTTAATTATTTACCTGGGAAGCCTGTAGATAGAAAACATTTATGCATGCAGTAGGCACACAACCCTGCTGCTACCCTACTTGGAAGATGGCCTGTGTGAGGCAGGTGCGGTGTGTTTTCAAATGGAGCTTCCTGTGGCAGCTGCATTTGAGTGGTGTGGATGTGGCCAGAGTTTTCTCTCTCTTCCTTTTCTTCTTTTTTTTTTCTTAGATCAGGATCTGCATATGCTGTAAAGGTGGGTGAGGATTTTTTGAGGAAATTTTCTGTCTTGGAGATGATATGGAGGAAGAAGCAGCAGTATACCAAGGCAGCATTCTGCTCTGCAAGGTAGTGAGCTGGAGCTAGTAGTGAGCACAGAAAGGGTTGAAGTACTAGGACATACATGCAGTATTGGGACCCAAGTTTCTGCACTGACAGTTTAAATGAGCTGCTGCTTTTTAACTAAACTCTTTTTTTAAAGTCATTCTTACATAACTCGTTTTCTGCTGTTCCTACGCATCTAACTGAAAACTTGTCTGTTCTCTGATAATATAGTGCAGTTTGTATCAAAGTAGGCGTGTCAAAGATAGAGCCTGCAGACTGCAGTGCCACATCTTCTGGTCCCCAGTGCTCTAGCCCTGCACAGTTCCAGTCTGGGACCTCCCTGCATGCTGGATCCAGTGCTCACTCCGAATGGTGTGGGATATAAGCTGCATGTGGCCCCCGCTCCAGGTAGTCTGGGGTGGGTGCTGCATGCAGCACAGGTCCTGGATCAGCCAGAAGAAGTGTTGGATTCACTTTGTGAGAGTGGCTCCATTGGTCCTCTGCATGCTGCAGCTGGCTGGGGACTACATCAGATGCAGTGCCTGTTTAAGCCAGCCTGAGACCCACACTACATGCATTGTTTACCTTGGACTGTCTGCATGTGGCTTGCAACCTGATCTGGCCATGTGTGGTGCAGTTCACCCCCTCCCACTGCCCACAATCCAGTCAGTGAGTGCCAGGGATCCTAAATCTGATATGGTGTGAGCAGCAGGGGATGAGTTTGGTAAGCACTGTTAGGTGTGCAGACATTATTCACAAGATTGCAAATGAGAACTTATAGTATTGAAAACATTCTGACCTGTTGTAGGCTTTATGAGTTCTTTGCAGCCAAAAAATTGCTCTTATTTTTCTGTAGTCAAATAACAAGTGAAAGCTAAGAAATGGTATTTTTGAGGGGTGCCTTCAGTCTATGAGGGTTGAGGTTTGTTGTTATAGACCATGGCTGTCACTTAGTTTTGACTTACTAAAATGTTTTGATATAACTAATATTACATTAAATATGCACTTTATTATCACAACTGTTTATTTTGGAATTTTGTGTAAAATGGAAATTTTGATGACCAGCTGAAAACATTACCCGTCTCCTATGCAATGCCCAGAAAAAAGCCGGCATTTCTAATGAAGATGGAGGTTTTGCAGTCTGGTTTAGGAGAATGGGTGGTGTAGGGGAGAGTTTCCTTGCTGCAGCCTCAGGGCTTTTCTTGACCCAAGAACCCCCCGCAAGGGGATTGTCTCCTTCCCTGGCTATTTCTAGGTGATAGTCTGTCCAGCAAGATTCTACCTATACAGTCATCATTTCAGTGCAACTCTTTTGTGTGTTGATGTACTTGTCTTTCACCAATACGTAAATGAAAGAATAGGTGGATGTAACCATGCTCTCTGTAACCTAACTATAAAAGTCTTTGTTCTGTTTTCAAGCATTCCTGCAACATATATTCTTTTTGATGGGTGTTTTTAGTATTTGATGTATTAACTATACTTATTCTCTGGCTATGTATTCAATTTTTCTAGCTTCCTGCAGAATGTTTTAATACCCCAGTGCATCTTTTATTTATCATTTGGCGACATGTTAAATTAAAAAATAAAAGGAACAGAGGATAGAAGGTTTTTTTTGTCAGACTAGCTGATCAGTTAATTTATGACCTGGCTTTTATCAGCAAAATTGGAAATTCACGTTTTCAATTCAATTTGCTCTGTTAAATGCACTCTATCTTTGACACCCTGTACATTTAATACTAGAACTACTGCATTCATATTTTATATTTGTTTTAATGTTTGATTCACTTTAAAATCTGTCTGCCTCCACAGATGATGGTGATAATTCTCTTTCTTTGCACAATTTGTAAAACAGAAGTCCCAAATGAAAGCAATAGTGAACTCTAATTTAAACTGCAGTTTAAGAATGTGTTGTTTGATCCCTTTCCTCTGAAGTGAAAGCTGGATATAGAAGAAAATGCAGTGTTTTCTTTCTTCAGGTATTCAGATCACTATGGCAACTGCAAGAAACATGATGAGAGCTGTCAGAGTTTTTGAGTTTGGTGGACCTGAAGTGCTTAAGCTCCAGTCAGATGTCTTGCTGCCTGTTCCAAAAGAAAACCAGGTGGAAATGATGTCTGCAAGCTGAAATAATTGCAATGAATAGTAATGTCTTGAGTGTGTGAATTGAGTGAGTGTCTAAAGCTGGACCGTTTTAAGTGTAGCTCACCTTTTTCATCAGATTTAACTAATTCAGTTTTCCAGTGTGGTCTTTATGTCAAATAGAAAAGATTTTCCAAAAGTATCACTTCTGTTCTCTATAACCTTCTTTTTAATACTTATGTCATTTTTTTCAACTAAGTGACATAACTTGAAATCTAACTGAGTTTCCCTGTGCAGGTTTGTACCTTGCCTCATAATAAAGTGTTTATTTTTTTTGCAGAGAATATTTTGTAGTTAGAACCATTCCCCTTTAAAGGAGGAAGGTGCAGATTTGAAGCTAGTGCATCCTGTACGCTGTTGAGCAAAACAGTTCATTGTCAAGTGAAAGTGATCTGTGATGTTGATTCAAAATGTTAGTGGCTCTAATGACTCAGGAATGAACAACAGTTTCTTTTCAGGTTTTAATCAAAGTCCATGCGTGTGGAGTAAACCCTGTGGAGACGTACATTCGTTCTGGTGCGTATTCTAGAAAGTCACCATTGCCGTATACGCCTGGCTCTGATGTGGCTGGAGTAATTGAAGCAGTCGGGGAACATGTCACTTTATTCAAGGTACTGTGTTTTGTTTGTTAATTGTTTGTGTGTTCTTTCCTTATGTTGTTGGTGCAATAGGGTACTGTTCAGTATAACTCTAAGTTGAAGTCTTAAGCATTTCCTCTGTGGGGGCAAGCTTTTAATTAACTTTGCAGAAGGTCAGACTAGCAGTCCTGGCTTTGCAAACTGCTCTGCAGACAGACCCTTACTCCTGTGTGGAGCTCAGTAGAAGTCGGCAGAATACAGTACAGGGTAAGGAGTCCCTCTTCATGGAGCAGTGTTGTAAGATTGGGGTCTAGTTTACAAAATGGTGGTCCAAAAGCATGTTTATATGTTATAGGAGTAACTTGACATTGGTCCTGTTAGTGATAACAACTATGTCCTGAGTTTTCAGACTGCTGTAGTGACTCTTTACTAGCCCAATCCTGGCCAAGTAGGAATGTTAAGTTATTTTACTGATGTTTAAAACAGCTTATAATGGTGAGAGAGAAGCCCCCTGTAAGATGAATTTGTGGATAAGTGTATTTACATAGCTGATGTCTCATAGTAGTTTGGTTTCACCTCTTCCCCTTTGGTTAGATCACATTTGGTCATATGGAGAAAATTGTGGAAAGGAAAAAGACTGGTTATCAAACTGATGAGAGGAATGAGTTGTGGTTTTTGTTTTTTTTGGCTCTTCCCTCTCATTTCTTATTTACTAGTTACCTTGGGGTTTGTTAAGAATAGGTGCTTCTCAAATTTAGTAAAATAGTTAAGAAATACTTCTTATACTGTACTCTTGTAAAATATTTGGAACTCTGGCTTTGGAAGTTTCAGATGGAACTCGAGTTTATTAAGGATGATTTTGTGTTTTGGTATTGAAGGTACTGGTGTATACTATGGACATGTTTTTTAAATCAAACTATACAAAGTTATGTGGCTTGTGATGCATACACTTCACTGATCAGGTTGTATCAAAATCTAATCTAGGAGGAAAACATTGATAATAATGCTATACAACATACTTTGACTTAAGTACTATGAATGTGTGATTAAACTTTTTTCATTTCCTTCCTACCAGAAAGGTGACAGGGTTTTTACCAGTGGTACCATCTCTGGTGGCTATGCAGACTATGCAGTTGCTTCAACTGACACCGTCTTCCCTTTGTCAGATAAACTGGACTTCAAGCAAGGTGCGGCCATTGGGATCCCATATTTCACTGCTTTCCATGCTCTCTTTCAAAAGTAAGACTGCAAACTTGGCTTATACCTGTTGTTTTTCAGAACTGATTTTGGAAAATAAAAAATACGTCATTAACAAGCTAAGGTCATTTTAACTTTTGGGAATGATACAGGATTCAACTACTCTGTTTTGTTAAGAGATGGGAGGTAGGGCAGTAATTAGAAGAAGACTTTAAGGAGTCTTGGAGGATTAAATTAATTAAATTAACACATTAACTAAAGGATTGTGATCTGGAAGTTATTAGCAATATTTTTCTTTTAAGACTGCATTTTTAAGAATAAAGGGCTTACAGATGTGGAATGGGAACTTTTTTTCTTATTTACCTGTAATAAAATAAGCAAATAATTCTTTCTCCTCTTACCACACTTTAATTCACTGCTCCTCTATCTGAATAGCATTAGATGGAAGTCACTGAAAACATTATTTCTGTTTCTTATTTGAAGCAGAGTTGGTGCTGAGTAACCCGGTCTCCCTGTCACGTTTTCAGGGCAACATCTGAAGAACTCCTACTGTAGCTTCTGTGCATATATGTGTATATAACCATGTCCATCACTGGCATAATTTAATGAATTTGTATAAGAGTGTCCTGTCTGCTGGGGGATGAGAGGTCAGGACTGGGAATCCAGTGTATAAATAAAGGGTGCCAAACTTGTCTGATCTTTGAACTGCATGTGAACCTTGGGGCTCCTTGTGGACTGGATCTGGACTGCAAGGAGCCTTGCTGGGTGGATCTGAATGCATATCCGGTGGCAGTGTAAATAACACTGGGTAGCCTCACGGGTTAACATGGACATCAGTCACCCTGCCATCACCCAAACATGTCCCCAGTGGGACTCCGTATCTTGGTTGTTGGCAGTTGTGCCTGCCACTGTTTGCCTCGCCCCTTACTGCTTGCCCTGCCACTGCTTGCCCCATCCCTGAATTCTTGCTCCTTCCAGGAGCCCCACTGGCCAGGCTGTATCTTTGACACCTCTGGTCTAGATCATCTGGGAGAAAAAAGCATTAGGCCATTTAGTTTTTCCTTTTACAAGTATGTGTGGCTTATTTTGATATCTGGAGCAGCTGAAGATGTTAAAGGAAATGTTGTTTTGAATACAATGTTGTAGTTAACATGTCCATATAGCAGAGATGTTCTGGTTCAGTCTGCATATTGATCTTATTTGGCAGGGATTGTCAACGGGGGTATGCACACCCCTGGGGGTACTTGAGAAGTCCTTAGGGGGTATGCGTGGGCAGGCAGAGACAGCACCACCATGCACCATCCTGTGCTGCGGTGCAGGTGCCACCCGCCTGGCCAGACACAGGGGCAGGGGAATCTGCATTTGTCCATGCACCACCCCTCCCCTCTCACTCACCTGGCGGCCAGGGGTACCCTTTTCCATGTCCGGCCACCAGAGGTACACTGATCCAAAAAGGCTGAAAACCCCTGTTATTTGGAAATGGTATAATTGCTGTATGTATATATGTTATCTTTGCTCCACCAAATGGCCTGCTGCTTCTAATCCCAGAAAAACTCCAATGTCAAAGTAGAGCGAGAGGTGAAAAGGGTGTGTTGAATATATTGATGAATTTTATAATGTGACTAATCACACTCTGACTGTTAATAAAAAATGAAAATCTTAATTTGTCACTTTGCCTTTCAGAGGACGTGCCAAAGCTGGAGAAAGTGTGCTAGTCCATGGAGCAAGCGGTGGAGTAAGTACCTTGAGAGCACCTAAGTTATGAAAAATTTTGCATATGTGTTTACATATATGTATTTTTGTTGATGGTATAAGTAAATGAAGAAGAATACCCCAAAGAAGATAAGGTAATTCTTGGTGATTTTCAGTTCTAGAGTAGGCAGAGACTCAGAGCTATGGAAAGGAACACTTGGAAAGGAAGAACTGGGGGAAGTCAATTCAAATGGAATTTTTCTGAGCAAGTGTTTGAAACATGACATCATCATAAATTCCTTATTCTGCCAGAGCAACAAATGGAAGACATCATGGATGAATCCCACTCAAAATACTGGCGTCCAGTTGACTGTGTCATAGCACATGCCCAGGACTGTCGTGACAGCCATATCAGTGGAGCTGCGAGCAGTGCAGACAACTTCTGGATGAATCATCATTTAATATATACCATTATGTCCATTTGTATCACCCCAAAACAATGTAAACAAAAAAAGGAACCACGGAAGAGGTTCAATATAGTGGTTGAAAGACCCTTTTAAAAGCAATCATCTTTGGCGGTTTCTCACTGAAAATCTCTGACCTCCCTGATGATCTTGACACCACTGATCACTAGGAGAACTTCAAGAAAGGCATCTGTGAAGTGTGTGACGAATCTCTAAGCTCCATAAAGAAGCATCGACTGGTTCAGTGAGAATGATGGGGGAATTCAAGCTCTCTGATAGGGGAAAAAAAGAGCTTTCAAAGCTTGGCAGAATAACATCAACTCAAAACAGAAGCACGACTGGACAAATTAGCATGCAGACTGGAGTGCTGCTCTTAGGCTACTTAGATCGTGTAGTACATCTTCTTGTATAGGCACAAAAGGGAGAATTGTTAGAAGATGGTGATTCAAGAACTCTATTGCCAGTCTTTCTAAGCAAACTTAGAGGAAATATTGCAATTTTCAGAATTACATATAGTTTCCAGATTTCTGTAAGGCTTCACTGTTTGGATAGCAACTAGCATTCCTAAGCTGTTTCTTTCCCATGAACTGTTACCTAGCTAGAAAATGGGAGATGCTGAAAAGTCTCACAGATGATTGGACTTTAAATGTCCTGAAATTATCTTTCCTCTCTACAAAAGACTGATCTTTGACTAAACTAGAAGGCTAAGTAAGCATAATTAAATTTAGTTTAATTATGGGCACACCCTGCCTCCTCCTTCCAATGGTGGGGAACAAAAACTATTGTAAGCTATTGATGTCTGTATCTAGTTTTCACTATTTCTTACTGCAGGATGAGTATAGCAGCATATCACATGGACTAGAGAAAGTATTTACTTGCAAGGCTGGTTCAAATGAGCATGAAACTCTGCAATCCCATAAGGTCCCAGTTCAGGAGTGAAGTCTGCACATGCTTGTTCCTCATTCCTGTGTAACACATAAGCAGTGACTGTGAAAATACTGAGCTTGTGGTGTGCCTTGGAGTCCTGAACTGTGCTTGGACTTATACACCACCAAGATATTTGACCTGCTTGGTACTTGCTCTCTTACCTCTTGCCACACTGATACGAAGAACTCAGGGGAAGGTGTGGGAATGGGCATGGAGAGGGAAGCCTCCACTCAACCTCCAAAAGTTGCTGCCACATTAAGCTGCTCCCACTTGGGAGTTCCTGTATGATTTCCTTACTTTCTGGCTGCTGCCCTACACAGGACTGTCTTTGGCTTTTTTATACTGAGGTATAGTTTCCCAGGAATTGGCAGGAGGGAAATGAGCTTAGGGAGTCTAATCTGTTTGTGATGGTTTTTGAAGCTTGAGGAAGTTGGTGTTAAAAGGCCCTAACCTGTGGTTAGTCAGTGTTGTAGTACAAGATGAGTGCTATCTGTCTCTGGGAAGAGAAGAAAACTTAATGCGTGTTTCCTTGCATTCATGGTTTTGTCAGGCACGTACTGTGTATATGCCAGTTCTAGCTGGTATACAGCATTGTGTGTGTGTGCAAATCAAACACAGGATAACTATTAAAAAAACCAACAAAAACCCAAAATGGCACTGTTATGGTAGAGAGTATCCTTTAGTTACATCTGCTTTTTTAGATGGCTTGAAGGCCAATATTTAAGTGATTTGTTATGTGTAAAAATGTGCTGTTAATTACTTTATTTGAAATTTAAAGTACTGGGCATCTGGTAGATGTTTAAACTAAGAGGCAAAACAAATAGAAAGAGGAATGTAACTCTTATATTTCCAGGTTGGAATAGCAACATGCCAGATTGCCCGAGCTTATGGCTTAAAAGTTTTGGGTACAGCCGGAACATCGGAAGGAATGAACATTGTTTTGAGAAATGGAGCCCACAAAGTATTCAATCACAGAGAAGCTGATTACGTTGATAAGATTAAGGTAACTAGCTGTCAGATTTAGATGATCTAATAGGTTGGTTTTTTTTATTGCTAGCTTTTTATGAAAGGTGAATAGCTGTTTACTTGCATGTTTTTCACTTGTTTCCTCCTGAATTGAGATTAGTGTTCCATAGGAGCGAGCCATTGGAGCAAAGGGTACGCAGGCTTTCCATTCCCGCTCAAAGGACATGGATAGTAACAGTACTGAACAATAAACAATGCAAATTGTTTATGATTGGTGTCAGGGGGTTGCTCCAATGTCGTTGGTTCTTGCCTGCACCTCCCCGCGTTGGGACTGTCCTCTGGGTAATCCACCAGGAACTGGTCCTTTGTAGGCTGAACGCTTCTGAACCGCCTGCCACGACTTTGATGATCTCCCGGTTCAGTGTTGATAATCTGGCGCTTGTCAGTTCAAAGGCAAGACTCCTGGGTCCTAGGGGTCCCATGTTGTCGAGGGCTCCTCCACCCCTACACCCTTGCCTGTACCTCCATAGCGTGAGCAACAATCTGGTCAGCCCCCTTATCGGGGTATCCTGCTTGGGGCCACTTGGGCCTTTCGCGAGCCTCCCTGGTCCTTCCCTGTCTGCTGTGAGGCTAGTACCCTCTTCTGAGCCTCTGTTTAGCTCGCTCGAGGGGCTTACAGGGTCCACTGGCCCCTCTCAATCTCAGTTGGGGCACTTTTACCCTCTGTAAGTGCCCCTCTATTAACGCAAGTACGGTCCGCCGGCTCCTGCCGGGTCGAGCCGCTCCAGCTGGCTCAAAACGGTCAGTGTCTGGGGTGGGCTGGTTCCTTCCCGGATCCCGAACCCCGTTGGGGATTACCCTTACCCCAAAAGGTCCTCCCGCGCTGCCAGGCTATTTGCATCCGTGCCCGGGCGCTCCCGCTGGCATCCGCTCGGCCGCCGCTCCCTTCCGGTTCCTCCTCCTGAGCCGCCGCTGGCATCTCCTTTATAGTGGGCCGGGCAGCCTCATTGGCTTTCTTCTGTGCGTACCTGTGGATGGTGAGTATCCCTGTCCTGGCATTTTGCCCCGAGGGGCGTAAAATAGATTTGTTAGCTCTGGATCGTGGGGTTTTGGGGGCCGCTAGCTCCCCTCCTCCCCCACAATTGGTTACTACTTGCAATTGAACAGTGGAATCAGGGTGTCAGACTCTCCACTTTTCCTTTAATCTCACTTGGAGCCATTCATTAATGTGCCTTATGGTGGCCATTGCAGTAGCACGGTAACTTCCCTGGAGTTTTGCATGCTATATGCTGTTCCAACTGGAAAAACTTAGAGCATTTAGAAATTCTACTATCTCATCAAGTAACAATACAAGAGGTAAATTTAGTATCACATTAGACATTTGACATATAAAAATCCTAGGTTACTAATAATATGTGAAACAGAACTCACATTTGATTGTTGTTCTCTGGTTAGCTAATCTGTATATTTTTATATCCTACACAGGAATTCATTGGCATGCAGGGAGTTGATGTGATAATAGAAATGCTAGCTAACGTCAATCTTGCCACTGATTTGCATCTGCTGTCACAGGGAGGAAGGGTGATGGTAAGTGTTTTCTCATCTTTGCCCTCACATTAAGTTTTGAAATTGTTGAAAAGATACTTTTTGATGGTCTTAACTGTTTTGCAACAGGTAGTGGGCAGCAGAGGTCCTATTGAGATCAATCCAAGAGATACTATGAGTAAAGAATCCAGCGTAATTGGGGTCGCCTTATTTTCGGCAACTAAGGTAAAGAAATATGCACTTCTGATTTAAAATGTTCACTTAAAACATTTTTGAATAGCTTTATCTGTGTTTTAACTGAAAGTACATTAAGTTGATAAAATATTTAACAAAATAGCCTAATTCTGTTTGATTGAGAAATAGGGGCGCAGTTTATTAGCAACTAATATAAATTCTATTTGTCTAATGGGATGCACAGAAGAACTAACAAATCTCAGGGGTGCATTTGAACTAGCAGCAATCTAAAGCAAACTTTAGACTGCTGCTAGTATTAAGTACATATCAGGTAAATCTTGTCTTTGTTACACAGGAGGAGATACGTCAATGTGCTGCAGCACTCCTTGCTGGCATAGAAGCCAGCTGGCTGAGACCAGTCATTGGCCCCGAGTATCCTTTGGAGAAAGTGGCTAAGGCTCATGAAAACCTCATTCACAGCAGTGGTGCCTTGGGAAAGATGGTGCTCCTGATCTGAGAAGTTATGTAAAATAAAGTCTTTTCCCACTTAAACTGTGGTTTTCTTGCCATACATTTATATGGCTCATTTATCACATTTTGTAAACTATGCTAGTGATCAGATTTTACAGTAAGAGCAAGTGCTTAGAGCAGACAGAGAACAGTATAAAGAAAAGAATTTATAATGAAAATCAGTGATCCAGTATTAAGTGCTGCTTTGATTTGGAAATCTCTCCCCTCTGTTGTGGTCTTGTGACAGAGTGGAGCACTGACATCCAGGCTGAAATGTGCCACAGTGCTCTACTACATACTCTGCTTGAAGGCCCTGAAAAATTACAGCTAGTGCAGAATGTAGCTTTCAGTGGGCGCATCTAATACGAGACATTTTACTGTGGAGCTGACTAATTAGTTCTGCAGTGAAGTGTCAGTGAGATGTTTACTGCATCCTTATTAGGCCACAGTAAACTAATGAATGCCACCATAGGATCATACTTGTGTCCAGCCAGTCCTTCTGCAGCGCTTTGAGCCAGGGGAGCAGCCATGGGTTGGCAGGCTGCCCCACCTCACACCCCACTCCTGTGGGCTCCCTGTCAGCTGGGGCTGCTCTGACTTGGCTCAACATGTTGCAGTCCCAGGTGCATGTGTAGATGTGGCACCCGGGAGCAATAAACTCATTCCGAACTGCACTGGAGTTTATGCAGTCACATTAATTGCATGCATAGATGCAGCCAGTCTGTTTCAGTGAGGGACAAAGTGTGTAATTGGACTCCATGAACTCCTTAGTTTTAGATTTGTCATATTATTTACTGTCTGCCACAGAACTGTGCTTCAGAGCCAGAGCTCTGATTTTTAAATGGCTAATTCTCTACCTCTTATGGTTGTCAAGAGCCTCCTAGACGTAGATGCAGGATGTAGCCTGAATGTAGACTGAGGAATAACACTGCCTCTGTTTATCTCAAGCAGTATTGAGGGAGAGGTGCTGTTGTCCTTGTAATTTCAGTGGGATGGTAACTTTAAAGCCCAGCATTGGTGTTACCATCCTAAAGCTGATTGTTTTGGTTGATTCTGTGTGGTTCAGTTGGGTGACTAATAAGAAGTTCATTTCTTCCCAACACTTCACTATGAATTTAAAATCCCATTGGCCCTTGCCCAAAATGGGAGTGAAAAAGGAGATATGCCTTCCTGGGTGTTAAAAAGTCAACCTTCCCTCCCCTAATCAGCCCTTATAGATACAAAATTCACATTGAAAATGTGTCCACTTTGTAGAATAAATGAATGCAGGGTAAATTGATGACTGGTGTACTGATTTTTTTATTTGGATTTTAATCTGATTTAAAAAAAAAAAAAATCTCAGTGTTCTACAGAATGTACAGGTGCTGCACCAGGGGACTTTACAGCAGATATCAGGCCCAGATTGCTCTTTTTTCACTCTTGTTCAACACTTATTACATGAATGAGTTGAATCTGTTGATCTTGGGGCTTGGGACTAGTATTAATGACTTTATGTAATATTTGGAGATATTAATAAATGCTAACCAACTGCACTGGAAGTCTGGATTTTATTTTCTTCACTTCCATTGTTTACTAAACAGGGGAACAAAGCAGAGTTTTTCTGCTTATTCTGGGATGTACCATCAACCTTCTGGTAGTCAGTAACGGCAGAATAGATCTCCTGAGCTTATAGGAGGGACTACTGTCCCAGTGGATCAAAGGGAATAAACCATTGATTATTAGCAGCATAGACCAGAGGTTTTCAACCTCTTTTGGTCAAGTCAGGATGCAGGCAGTCTCCCAGCAGCCGGTTGACGAGTGGGGTGATCCCTCTTGGTGCCCACGTGGTGTGCAGCAACAAAACCAGAAGTGCTAGTGGCTTCTCCATGTGGCTGCCACATTCTCTCTGAGGCCTTCCAGACTACCCTTTGGGGTGCACGTACCCCCACCCCCGGGCATAGACATTTAATCAATACGTTTGTCCTCCTTGTCTGCAAATGTAGTTGGTCATTCTGGGTTTACTTCATTGTCTAGGACAGCAGTTCCCAACCTCAGGTCGCGACCCAAATGAGGGTTGTGGGGGCGGTGCCGGTGGTGCTGCACACAAAGGATGAGCTGTGCCCTGAGCTCCCCTGCTCCCAGGCTGCCATCGTTGCCACACTCGGCTCCCAGCAGTGGGTTGCTGCAAAAAGGGTTGGGAACCACTGGTTTAGGACATTACATGGAATTGTTTGGTCAATAGTTCTAAATACCAATGCATCCTGGAACAGATTCATACTGCATTGTCTAGTCTTTTTTTTCAGTTACGCTGAAAGCAGTTTGATCTGCCAAGAGAGTCTCTTGCTATAAAAATCTTTTATGGTTTTGTAACGTTCGGTGTGAAATCTGTTTTGAATTCCACTGGGGTAAAATTAGAAACACTTGCTTTGTGACTATGATAGAATTATCATTCAAAGGGGAGGGAAGACGTTTGTTGTGGTGTATCAAACAGGAACATGGCCACTTGAAAGCTGTCACTTAAGAAATATCCTAACCCACCAAAGGCCCTTTCTCACTTGTGAGGAGTCTGTATTAAGTACAGTTAGCTGGCATCAGCCTTTGTTCTTTTAATTCAATGCTCCTCCTTTTTTGGAATGGATTCCTTTAAATTTCTTTCTTACAGGGTTCACCAGATGTGCTACTGTGAAGCAAATAATTTATATAGCCAAAAGCTGCCACCAACATTTATGAGTGGATCAAAGTCAGGGCCCTGATCACTTAAAATAACTTCATATTAAATTGTTGCTGACTATATAGAATATGTCTACCCTTTTATTTAAACAAACAGGCAAAAGACAAATTAGTCTGTATCGCTTCCTTTTTCGTTCTCACCACTGTATCTAACCTGGTGAAGTCATTTGGCAAAATGACAGAATAAAGGTTTACGATGACATGGAATGGTTCAGGAATGACTCCTGTGGATGCAGACAACCGGGCGCCTCTGCCAATCCTGTATTACCATCCAACTCCTGCCCTTTTATATTCACATCTCACATTAATCCAGATTAATTTGCAAGTGTAGGCAGTCCCTAAAGCATTCATGTCTGGAGTGAATTTCATCTATTGGGGACCTACAACTAAGCATCAGATTGTGACAAAATGATGGCCAACTTGCAGCTCTGTGGCCCCACACTCCTGGCACAGTCATCTAAGTCTCTCTTTCTGGTCCTTATTGGCAAATTAGATTAATGCCTCAGGTTCAGGGAGATGTCTTTGTACTTTCTCAGTACCCAACGACTTTTTGGCCTTTTTGTTAATCTGTTAAGTACAAAACAAACTCCTTTAAATATAATTAAGGCTTTTCCAGGCATAATACAATTAATGTACATAATGTCTTTTTGATATGTTGATAGGCAGAGTTTATACTTAAAGCAGTGTTAGGTATTATAGGAGCTAACCTTTTAATGGGACACCTTCCTAATGGACATTAAAGATACCATTTGGCCCATATCCAAAACATTTATCCCAATGTTAAAAATGAGTTCTTACTGTAATTGAAGCTTGCTAGTTTGTAAAACTGAAAGTGCAAAGGCTTTTTACTAGAAATTCCCTTCTAAAAGCATACCTGTTACAGTGTAACTTGAATTTGTCTGGTTCACCATGTTTTTTAAACTTACCCATGTTCTTTGAACTCAGGTGCCATTTTTCTCAAAGTCCTACACAATGGGATCCTCCTGTTTTCTGCCTTGAGCCTCTTCTGAATGGCCATGTATTCCACTGGCATTTAATTTAAGTAATCCAGAAAGGCAAGTGAAACTCAATCTCCTAAAACTTCTAGGTGTTTCTTGCTGTTGGGAACATGCACTGAAATATTTTGTTGGCTTGTTCCCATCTCTCACTACATTAGGTAGAAGGGGGGAACTATGCTTCAAATTCCTTTAACTTTTCCAACACCTTGTTCTTTTGTCAAATGCTTGAATCTATATTCCACAATTGTCTTGAGGTGTGTGATTGTGGGAAATACAATCCTGACCCACTAGCAGTCTCTTGGTCCTGACATTATTTAGCTTATGTGACACACAGGTAAATTAAAGCAGTTGCTTTCATTCTGGAAAGCTGGACATTACTAGTATTGAGTGGTTGGCTGATAATCTCTCTTCCTGGCTGAAATCTAGCAGATATCTATTTTTGTTTGGTTTTTAAATCTGTTCTCACAAAGTCTTTATGCAGTTATCTTGCCTGAAGTATTAATTGCTTAAAATAATCATCCTATCTTGCTTGAAATAATTGATATCAAGATTTCCCAAGCTTTCCACAGTATCATAATATCAGATATGTAAGCAGGAGGCATCTGGTTCTTCCTACCCTAGAAGAATGTGAAAGCAGCTGTAAATCACAAACGCTCCTTTTCCCTACCCAGACTTCTTGTCCAATAAGATTCGGAGGAGTTTGTTCATTAGAACAGATGGAGCAAACTTATTTCAAGCCATGTATATACATACTTATGCTAACTTTAATTTAGTTAGCATGCTCAACAATAGTCTTTACCTAAAGAACTGAAAGGCTGTGTTGCAGGTGTGTAGAATGGCAGTCTAGTAGAGAAAGTTGATGTTTACTATCTAAATGGTTGAAAATTGATGTGCAGAATGGTCAGTATATAACTGATTTTTTTTCAAACAAGCAGCAGTGTTCTTAAATTGCTTTTAGATTGGATATTAGAGGGAGCTTTCTCACTATGAGGTTCATAGTATCATATCATAGTATCATAGTGCTTAGGGTCAGCAGGGACTTAAACAGATCACCAGGTCCGACCCCCTGTCCCAAGCAGGAACGGGTGCCAGGGTCGTATCACCCCAGCCAAATATCTGTCCAGCCTACTCTTGAAGACAAGAAAGTTGGTTAAGCACTGGAATAGGCTACCTAGAGAGGATGTGGAATCTCCATCCTTGGAAGTTTTTTTTAGAGACAAAGACAAGCACTTGACTGGGGCAGTTTAGATGGGGATGACTTCTTTGTGCAGGACGTTGAACTGGATGACCTCAGAAGCTACCTTCCAGCTGTGAAAGCTCAGAAGTGGCAGAAGACACCTGCAGAATATCTGGGATAGGGAGCAGAAGTGAGAAGAGGGACTCTCATGTTGGGGAGAACTGGGTATGGAAGTGGTTTAGGGATTGATCGGGGTGGCCAGTGATGATGTACGCAGCTACACAGGTTTTAGTCTGATGCAATGGTGTTTTTGGGTCCCATATTTCCTTCCACCTCATGAGCAGTGGAAGAATACTTCTGACTGATTAAACAAATATTTTGATGCATTGTAGATGATTGCAGAGGGGTGTGTTTGGATTCATGACTGCAGGGTTCCGCATATTATAGAGAGAGAGAGAAACTGGTGGAAAGCCCCTCTGGTACAGTAACAGGCAGAGAAGAGCACTGCTAGGACATTGAAAACTTGAAGCTTAGTGAGTGAGGCTCTATTGTCCAGAAAAAAAGCTTGGCCCCATAGGCAAACTGGTTGAGAGTATTTATGCTATGTCCTATTGAAATATGTAAATTAATACAGTGGTGTTCTCTCTTGCAAGTACAAACTATCAATTTATCACTGATAACTTTAGATATCTCTATTCAATCCACATAATTTCCATGTAATTATTAACCCTGTGGAAAATCATGTAGGTTCATAAATTTTAATTTTATTTGGATTAAGCTTGATGTCATTCATATCCTTGTTTTCTGTAAACTCAGGACAGATCTAGCCTTTAATTTTACTAGATTTAATGCAATATAAGTGATTTATTTTACAGTAAGCATTGTTCTATATATTGGTCGCTATGAAGCAAAGCCATCAACAGAGTTGGTACACTGAAGCAACTGTACATGGCTCTGCTTGGGTCTTTTTGGAGTTCATGATGTGAGACTACCATTTCAACACTTGTGTTTGGCAGTGCTTGAAGTAGAAAGCTTATCAAGTTTCAGATGCATTGAAGAGATCTCGCTATGTAGAGATCCCATTCCAGATTTCCTTCCCCATTTCACACTGTACCTCTGTTACACAATGCTGCACAGATGCCAGAATGAACTGCAGTCAGCTCCTTCTGTTCTGCATTGAGGAACTTCAGCCCAACGCAATCAGATTTGAAAGATGCGGGAGCACTAACCTCTTGCACAAGTGATGTGGCTAAGTAACCGGCTAGTGCTAAAGGTTGCTGATTATATTCATTCATTCAGCCAGAGTGTACTTTGTGGGAATGAACACAGATAGTGAGCCTGCTTTTCCACACTTGGACACTTGTGGCTAATGACATTTTTTCTGATACCCTTAAATGTGCTAACCAGCAACCAAGAGCATGACTGATGAATCATGATAAGGTGGAGATGGTCGCTGAAGATGAAACTGAACTCACACGCAATTTTGAGTCTTTAGAAAGTTTTACTTTTCTTATTCGGTGTTATTTCTTATTAACCTTTGAGCACTTATGCTTATTTTTTTTAAAAATGGCTTCTGTTTTTGTGTTTATCCTCTGGGGTTGCAGATGCCAAAGAAAACATTTAACTGATTGCATCTACAAATCAGATAGGATGTAAAGCTCTCTTTGAAGTTAATTGTGTACAAACAAGCTGAGCTGAGGCCTTTTAAAACCTTGGCTATAAACAGACCTTGCCAAATTAAATGGATCAGCTGTGCTGGGATTTGTCATGGCACAGCTGATCTGCTTCATGGGGTAAAATGTGTCACCCATGGTGTTGGGTCCCTGTCCCTTCTGGGAGCAGTGGGGGCCTGATCCTGTAGGACAAAAGAGTGCATCTCTACAAATGGGAACTCTGGGGTTTCCCCTGTTTGCAGAGGTGTGCCTAGGAATTCCAACTTGGGGTGCACCTCTGCAAACAGGGGCCCGAGTCTGCATACCTCAGGAATTTCCCTGCAGGATCAGGCCCCTGAAATCCTTGAGAGCTGGCCATGGTGGCTGGAGAGCATGCATGGCTCTAGCTGCCTGCACTCCCCCTTCTTAAATAAACGTGCACGGCAAAATAGGGGTGCAACTTAATACTACTTTTTGTTGCGGACACAAGTTTGGGCATTTGTGGTGCGACAAAGGGCATGAGCATCTGTGCGCTTTCACTTTGTGCTGCCATGGAAATGTTTACGGCAGCATGAAGGCAACATCTGTTTACAGCCATTGAGACAGAGTTTCAAAAGGAACTTATCCTCGCTTGTAAAATTCTGCCCAGCAAGGCTCCTGGGCCAAATTGTGTGAATGTGCAGAGCCAAGATTTATATGTGCAAATAGAATACTTGAATGAAAGTGGTTGTCGGTACAAGCCACTCTGCAGATTTACATTCATAGTTTCAAAATGTGGCTGTCAGTGTATATTATGTGATAGTGAGACATGGGTCTTAAGATCCACATATCAGCATTTCAGCTTGTTTTTCTACCAAAGAGAAATTACTAAACAGCTTTCAACCATAGCAAGAAGGTGGGGATGGGGAGGCAGGAATCAATCTTGTTTCCATAACCATCTTTCCCTAAATAAATCTAGGAATCTTGTCATGTGTTATGCACATCAAGAATGCTCACAAATTTATTTATAAATACCCACTCGCAAAAATGTCAGCAAATATCTCTCTCAAGACTAAATAATTCTTTGCACTTGCTAGCACTTCACATACTCAAAATGCTGTATATAAAGCAGTTAATCCTCTCACTCTTCTCTCTGAAGGAGGCAAGTATAATTATCTTAATTTACAGAAGGATGAATGGAGACAGGGTCAGAGTTGAGACTAGAAACAGGGTATTTCTAGAAATAGAAAATATAAACTTCCAAATATGTAAAGATACAAATGGCTGTGGTTTAGCTGACATGACGTGGGTGTGTCTAAAAACAAACAGTTTTACAGTCCCTATTACAAGGCTAGGTTCACTGTGGAAAGGAGCATTATAGACTAAACATTGCTTTTTCATTGCAGTTAAATAGATGCTTACTTAGTGCAGGGATGGTTCTTGGGTGAGTTGGATGTTTCTTTTGTATGTTTGGAACCGTGTTTTTAAATTTGTAAGATTATTTTTAAAGAATAGAGAGGTAAGGGGGTGGGGAAGGTCTATTGTAACTATTCCAGTTGCCATGCCAATGATACATGACTGCTCTCTGTTCTTGACTGCATCAGTTTGTTGCATTCAGTCATATTGGATTTTTATTATACTGCAGTGAAACTTTGAATGTATTCAATTCACATTTTATTCTTGAAAGAGATGCTGCCTATTATCATCATTGGCAGAGGGAGCACATAATACAATAAGTGAAACACCAAGACTAAGTAAGAAAAATGGTAGTGCTGTATAGTTAGCAAGAATGCAAAGACATCCTTCCATCTACAGGTCTCCCATACATCAGTGACACTTACTTTTGACATCTGCTGTTAATTTGCAAATTTGCCTTTGGCAAGAGATAAGGAAGCAACAGCACAGTGAGGTGCATGATAATCTCTAGGGGCAATAAGTGGGGTGCACAATGGTCACAAATTGTCTGGGGCAAAGTAGTCTAGTATGGAAGACTTGCTTAATGGAACTCCCAATGCCTGGAGCTCTCGCTGAAACTTCATTCGGGTCCTATTTGTTCTAGATTGGATGGAGCATAGAAAACTGCACTTGAGAAACATGCTAGTATGTGTGCACTTCAGCTGGTTTGAGGGCATTGCTAAGATTGAAAGGTTGGGGTTCCTGGCTCCCATAGAGCTACCGCTTTGTTGTAAAGAGGCTGTTCTTGCTGTCACTAGCTTCTTTCAGGATGTGTTTGAACTTTATTTAGCGATGACACCATATTTGCCCAACCCAAGTGGACTGCCCTTCCTTGTTACCTTAGTTTCATAGTAGCTAGGGTCAGGAGGGACCTGAACAGATCATCTAGCCTGACCCCCTGCC
>NW_017728907.1:65962499-65983013 GCF_001723895.1 Crocodylus porosus | reverse complement strand
TTGGATGCATGACAAGTTATGGCTGGCCTTGCTGGCTGTGGTCTGGCATTGGCGGCTCATGTTCATCTTGGAGTCAATAATGACTCCAAGATCCTGTTCCGCCTCTGTGCTTTCAAGGAGGGAACTCCCCAGTCTGTATGTGTGCTGTGGATTCCTTCTCCCTGCATTTGTCCATGTTGAACCCCATCCTATTCTGCCCACTTTTGTAGTTTGTCTAAATCTATTTGCAGCCTCTCTCTCCCTTCAAGTGTGTCCACCTTGCCCCACATCTTAGTGTCATCAGCAAACTTGGACAGTGTGCTTTCCACCCCCTCGTCCAAGTTGCTGATGAAGATATTAAACGGTGTGGGCCCGAGGACTGAGCCCTGGGATACCCCACTGCTCACATCTCACCAGGTTGAGTACAACCCATCCACCACTACTCCCTGGGTGTGCCCCCTCAGCCAATATTTTACCCATCCAACTGTGCAGGCATCAATGCCACAGTCGCTTAATTTATTGATGAGGATGGGGTGAGAGACGGTGTCAAAGGCCTTTTTAAAGTCTAGAAAGACTACATCCATGGTGACACCATCAGCCAAGCATTTAGTTACTTGGTCATAAAAAGAAATTAGGTTGGTCAGGCAGGACCTGCCTTTGATGAACACAAGCTGGTTGCCCCTGAGTATGACCTCCCCTGCTGGCCCCCACAGATGTGCTCCTTGATGATTCTCTCCAAGAGCTTCCTGAGCACCGAGGTGAGGCTTACAGGCCTATAATTACTTGGCTCCTCCTTCCTCCCTTTCTTGAAACTTGGGACCACATTAGCCAGTCTCCAATCCCCCGGCACCTGGCCAGATGACCACGAGTGCTCATACAGCCGGACCAAGGGCTCCGCGATGACCCCTGCCAGCTCCCTCAACAGTTTTGGGTGGAGGGCATCTGGACCTGAAGATTTAAAAATGTCTAGCCCTTCCAGAAGTTCTGTAACTACATCTGTGCTGACTGAAGGCCTGACAGAGCTATCCCCAAGATTGTCCCTACCTCTGGTAGGTGGGATATCCCGGTCCCTGTTCAAGAAAACGGAGGGAAAGAAACTGTTAAAAATATCAGCTTTCTTGTTTGGCATAGCCACAAGATTACTGTTTGCATCTTGCAGGGGCCCTACATTTCCTGGTGCCCTCTTCTTGCTCCCAATGTATTTGAAAAAGGACTTTTTGTTGCCCTTAATCCTGGACGCTAGCCTGAGCTCCATCTTTGCTTTGGCCTTCCTAGTAGCCCTCCTACGCTCATGGGCTGAGGAGGAGTGCTGTCCTTGGTGATAGCCCCTCCCTTCCACTGGTTGTATGCCACCCTTTTAGTCCTCAGGCATTGCTGAATGCCCTTGCTGAGCCATGGGGGTTTCTGAGCACTCTTACCCTGCCCCCCCTTGCTTCTCTCAGGGACTGTTATCCTTTGGGCTTGGAGGATCACCCTCTTAAGATATGACCATCCCTTGTGGACTCCCGTCTCTTCTACCTTCTGGGCCCTCAGTGCCTCCCCCACTAGTCTCCTAAGCTCGTTGAAGTTGGCCCTTCTGAAATCAAGGGCTTTAGCCTTGGTGTGAGCCCTTGACACCCTGCACTAGATAGTGAAATCCAGCAGGTGATGATCGCTATTGCCCAGGTGGTCAAGGACCTGCAGTCCCCTCACTAGGTCATCCCCTGTGGCCAGGACCAGGTCCAGCAAGGTGTTACCTTAGTGGGGCTGTGCACTTCCTGGATAAGGTGAAGGTCCTATAATACAACCAGAAACCTACATAATCTGTCAGACCTGGCTGTCTGCTCCTCCCAGCAAATGTCTGGGTAATTTAGGTCACCCATTACAATAACATCCCTTGACCTAACCACCTCCATTAGCTGACTGGAGAAGTCCTGGTCCAGCTCTTCCCCCTGGTTGGGTGGTCTGTAGTAGATACCCACCATAAGGTCTCTTTTGCCATGCCCCCCTTGTAGTTTGACCCATAGTGTCTCTGCCTGACCCTCCTCTAACCCGAAGCTAATCCTTCATGATGTGAGGTGCTCTTTGACATAGAGTGCAACCCGCCCCCCCCGCTTTCCTCTCTGTCCTGTCTCTTCTGTATAGGGTGTATCCCTGAATACCCACTGCCCAGTCATAGGCAGGTCCCACCAGGTGTTTGTGAGCCCTACTAAGTCTGGATTCTTACTATCAGGAGGCACAGTTCCTCCTGCTTACTCCCCATACTACAAGCAGTGTAGAGGCACCTGAGGCCTCCTGAGGGTGCACGTGCCTCCCTCCCACTCCCAGGAGAGTTGTGGCCTCCTGCTTCCCGGATGTTGATGCTTACCTGGGCCTCCCTTCCTCTTGTCACCCTGCATGCTGGTGAAACATCCTCCCCACTCGAAGTGGCCCCTTCCCCCAGCAAAGCTAGTTCAAAGCCTTGTTGCACCTGTGCTCCATGTACCAAAGGAGAGGCGAGTTGTGGGCAGCCTGATTCTTAGATTGGCTCTACCCACTATTGGTTTTTCCTTTCAAACTTGCCACTTTCATTCTCAGCTAGGTCAGGGAATTGGGTATCAATGGTGAGAGGTCAGGTGCTAGGGGTCGTTCCCGTGCATTGTTAGCCCGGATGAGTTCCAAGCACATTGCAAGGGAGGCGTGGATGAGCCTGGGAGCTTCAGCTCAGTGCCTGAGGCTCAGCAGAGTTACTGAGGAAAGCTGACCTGCTGCTGGGGAGCTTGCTAATGGGTTTGTAGCGTGAATGGTTGGTGGTTTGGGGCTAGAGGGGACGTTTGGGAGTGGTCCCTAGGTATCAGGGAGAGCCATACCCTTTGATTCTTGCTTTGACCTGGAGATATAGGTTTACTAGTTTTGATAATTGCTAAGCTGCAATTTTGTTTCTTTGAGTTAAAATATTCCTCCTGCTAGTTTTAAACTTCCTCCTCTCACCAATGCCCGCAGAAACCGACACAGTGGGTTACATGAATAAAAATGTATATTAATTGCACCTGCTGTTTCATTTGCTTTGTGTCACTGTTGTATTGCAGCTACTTCTGTGAGCCTTATGAATATACTGGAGTATATTCCTGTCCTTTGTTGTGGCTGCTGTTAACATGGGTAGACTTTGTTTCAGGGTTTCTTGCCAGAAGGTGTCAGGCTAGTTCTACCATTTGTAGTGTAATACTTCTCTGTGCTGATGGAACATATCGCTCCTGCCATTGCAGGGAAGGGGGCCGTAACCATAATTCAGACTGGTGTTTGAAGAAACATCATTTAACCTTTAATTATTTTGCCTATTCTTGACTGAAGCACTCATATAATACAGAAAGTTTTAACGTTAGGAACAAACTGACTAGGGTAAATAAGAATTCCACCCAGAAAAGGAAGCAGAGGGCATAGACGGGAAGCCAGCCTGTAACAGCAAGGAAGGATGGTATTAGGATTTGGGGATGAGGCGGAGACTAGGGAGATCTGAGCTCAGACCCTCATACTTCCAGAGACTCCTGAAGAACCCCATGGCAATCTGCATAATTCTTTTGTTATTTCTTTTGTCCGTCTGCAAACTGACAATAACAAACCTTCTTTCCTACCTCCCAGGCGTGTTGAGAATAAATCTGTTGTACATGAGGGTCTTGAAGTTTATGGGGGTTATTGCAAATTTTATAAATAAAAAGAAAGTGAACATTATGCCTGTGCTGTTTTATATGTAGGTCCAGAACAGTTGTTATAAATACCTTTAAACAGGATTGAAAACTATAAGCTCACCTTGTTAAGAACACCGCAAGTTTCATTTCCAAAGAAGGAAATGGACTCGACTCTGATGCTTTCCCCTTTATTGTATTATGTGGGCCTGTCTGTGTTTCTTACTTCTGTCTGCACTACAGAATAATGTAGTTAAGCAAAGAGACTAAGTGAAGGGTACTGAAACTGAAGTGGATGCAGGTATCAAGCACACATAGCCAAGAACGTAGTGGAGGCTACAACAATAGCACTTCTTACATGTACCGGAGCAAGATGTTCTGTTCTGTTTTGTTCTGCGAAGGCAGGGAACGTCAGGTTTACTTTGAGTCTTTCTGAACATGTCCATTCAGTCAGCAGTGCCGTGGCCACTTCTGCATTGAAAGCATTGACCACATATTTGTACTTCAGCTCCATGTCAAACAAAGCAAAGAAACATATAGAAAAAGTAGAACGAGAATAAAAGGGAAGCAGCTGCTCCCTCTCTATATTACTAAACATAGGGTTTATGAAGCTTCCTTTCATACTGAAATAATGGCAATTGTGAGGGACTGTGACATGACATCCTTTCACCTCTTTTTGCCTTATTTCATTAAAGGTCTTAGTTCAACATGTGACACAACCAAAAAGTACTTTCATCAATACTCCCTTGGAGTTTCCCTGGTTTTTTAGAATTGAAGCCAACATCACTGGTGTAAGGTTATTGACTTGAATGGAATATAACTTCATGTAAGTGGAGTGACTAAATGGAAAGGCTATTTCAGCACTGTGCTGTGCTTTTCCTGGCGTTGTTTATAGGAAGATGACCTTACTGTGTAGTAGTTCCTAACCTGGCTCCTTGGCCTAGGGTGTCATCTGAGTTGGTGTGTTTGCCTGCAGCATAAATCAAGGGATCTGCTAGAATAATATTTTGTGCTTTCAGATGTGTGGCACTTCCACTAAACAGAGGGTTACACCCACAGCTGGGCATGGCAGGTAGTAGATAAATGGTAGTTTCATCAAGGGGGAAGGAACAAGCCATGTTCTCCTGACCCCTTTGTCCTCTCATGAACACAGAGCTTTAATATATAACAGATGGGAAGAAAAAACCAAGCAAAATGATTCTCCTCCTATGACACTGAGCATTTTAACTTACACCCCAAGGAATGGTTTCAATTTGTAAAATTTCTCTTGTACTTCAGAACAGAGATGGTCATGCTTGGGGACACAACTGAATTTAAACTCTTGTTTCCAGTGCTCTTTATTCAGATGTCTTTCTTGTACTATTCCGTGGCATAGTCAGGAGTTAAGAAGACAGACAGGACTTTGGTTACAACATGGCTTTAAAAAATTGTGCTGCTATAGGCCTTATAAACTGTTTTTCCCTGGGAGTTAGATCAAACCTGCAATGTCAAGCTGCATTCAGCCTAAAAAGTTTGGTTCCTGGTTGCTAACTCCATTAATTAAGAAGGACAAAGTTGATCTGTGTTTTTACTTGCGCTTTTACAGGTGAAGAGAGTGCAATGAAGAGCTTGCCAGATATGCATGTTTACTTCTGAGTAACATTTCATCCTGTCAGGTGCATGCTTCTGGCCATTGGCGACATGTAGGGGATGCGCACAGGTGCACGTGCACGTCCTGAGATTGGCAAGGCACCCCCTGACAGAAGTGCCACCAATGTTGCCAGTGGCACCTGTGGGTGGTCGCTGTTCACCGCTCACCCTCTCTCCCTCACTGTTGACACCGCTGGTGGCATCTGCAGGCAGTCGCCGATCACAGCTGGCCACTGCCACCGCTGCTGGTGGCATCTGCGGGTGGTCACCAACCACTGGTCAGTACTCACCACCTCTCCCCTACTTTCCTTCCCCTACCCCCCAACCGCCGACACTGCCAAGGCTGCCTGTGGGAGCTCCCTGCCGCTGCCTGCGGGCAGTCACCGTACTTCGCCAGCCTCTTGGGCACATGTTGTTCATGCTTCTGGCTTCTAATAAGTTTCCAGTGCAGCCTAGTGGCATGAAATTTGGGAAAGCTTAGCTCTATAAGGTTCTTGTTGCACCTTATGTTGTGAGCCACAAAAATGTCGATCAATGTTCGTGCTAGCTTAGAGTTTGAAGCAGTCACACCCTTTGTTTAGAAACTTTCTCTGAGTGTCCCACACTTGCACAGCTGTGACTTGCCACTAGAGGGCAGGTGAGCCAGGATAGGTTTCTATCCCTACTCTATAGGCAAGGGTGAAAGAGATCCTGGGATATTGGAGGACTTCACCTTGGGCAGGACTTCAGTGGGTCGTGGCCACACCTTAATGGAACAAGATCTGGGTAGTGTAGGTCAGAGAGAATTGTGCCCGGGAGTGGTGTAACTTTAAGATGCATAATGAATGCTTAAAACCACTTTAATGTGCAGACAATCCAGGGGTAAAAGCCCTAGGACAGAATCTGGGCTCCACCCAAAATGATCAGGTAACAAGGCCTTAAGTCAAAAAATAGATGAGTACTAGCTAAGAAGTTACTATAAGGTTATCATCATATGGCACTATAAAATGTGTAGTATGTATTGGTCAGCAACAAGGATGATATAACATAGCTCTGAGTTGCAACTGCTGGAATGAACTTTAAATAATATGAGTGCATTGCTGATGTCTGAGCTGTAATGTGCCCATCATTGAGTAATTGAGCTGACAACACTTGCTCTAACAGTGGATGCTTTTGAGCAAGGATTTTCTAAAGTCATTTGTGGCATTCATTATTGTTGTTGCTAAGCTAAATCTCCATCCAACTCCAGGGTCAGTATCTACAACCTCCTCATGAATGCTTTTAGCATGCCGTACTTTATTCCCAATCCTTTGATGATCCCTTATTCTTTTCTGCTTCAAAAAGCTCCTTGTCACCCCACCTTTTGTCATTACAATAAATGAAATATACTTAGAAAATACTAAATAATTCTGTCATCTTTCTAAATCTTTCCATGACCAAATTTATTTTAAACTATCAGACAAAAAGCAGTGGCTGACTATGGATGACCCTCCCATGTGGTGTGGAGGCAAGCAGTCTACATCACTGCATATTCCATCTAAAAGCTTTGACTGGGATTAGGTGATGTAGTTGCTGCAATAACAGGGGATTGGACTCTGACCCAGAAGGTCCCGTCTACTCCTATGCTCTCACGACTCATCTCTCTTTCCCTAGATTTGGTATTTTTTGCTTCTGAATCCTTTCTCTGGTCTCCTACCTCTATAATCAGTGCCACATTGTGGCTTGCCTTTAGGAGAGGATTTGCAGCATTACATCACTTTTCTTTTGGGGGCAGACTGCTAAACTGGGAGAGACATGTTTCTCTGCATCCAACTGTTTTGATACAAAATGTTGAATGTGGTAGTCTAACTGCAAGAGCAGTCCTGCCAAAGCCTACCTCCCAGATGGCTCTCAGAGAAGTAAGCAGTAATGATCATTTTATAGAAGTGAAGCTGCTCCTTGGACTGTGGCTTTTAATAGCAGCTGTGCTTGTATGGGCCCAGTGTGTATAACCAGAAGCCACGATAATCTCAATTAAAGGCTGATGGTGAATTAAGGTAGGAGGTGTTTTGTGGGAAGGGAAGCAATAGAGGGACAAATGGAGATGAAATAAACTGTGACACACTAGACTTTGGGCTATATCAAATGTAGAATTTATGGGGCCTGGCTCCAGAGGGAGTCTGAAATCAGATTTAGGCATTCATGCTGGTTAAACAGTCTTTGGTGGGATTTGGGGACCTCACAAGAATGAACCTGAAAATCTACCTGCTGAGGAGGAAGTGACTAATAGACAATAGCTCCCAGTAGCTCGAGTGGCTCTCTTGCTGGGCTGCACTCAGGGTTTCTACGGCAGAACCTGAGTACAGGTGGAAAGGAGCCACCTGGGTTCCTCTTAAGCCAATTATACCATCTAACTGCAGATCTTGGGCATGCTGTAATGGGAGAGAGAAGATGAGGCTTATTTCCTTGATGGTAGACCTGGTTTTGAGGAAGAAGTGGTATAGAAATAGCCTCCATGTCTAAATCAGTTTAAGTAAATAGGTACAGCTCTCCTGTGTGGACATGTTTTAATCATTAGGCAGAAGGCAAGGCCAGGTGGCTCTTTATATAGACTAACTCATTCAGAGAGGCATGATGTTTTCAGGCTACAGCCTACTTCTAAGGTGCTATGAACAAAATAGGCCACAGCCTATGACAAGCTACACAAGCCTTCCTGAATGACTTAGTTTATAAGGTGCTATCTTGCCCTGCCTTCTACCTAACTTCAGACTAAAAAGGCTAACTACCTGTCTTGTTAATCATTGTAAGCATGGTTAAAATTGGTGTTAGCATAATTTGGTTGGTTTCAGAACGCTCCTATTGATTTTTTTTTTTTAAATTTTTTATCTGGCTCTTGAAAGCACTGATGGGCAATGAAAGGTTGAAGCCAGGTCAAGTGTGTAGAGCAGACATTGATGCATATATAGGTTGATGAGCTTAGCAGTAGATTGGTTGCTGTTGCCAGGTTTTGAAGGTGTGTGGATCTGGAATGGGGCCAGTGGAAACTGAGTAGCAGGCCTGCTTTCCTTTCTGCTCTAGTGGGTTGTCCTGCTGCTCCCTAGTGCATGAGGCGTGTTGGTGGTAACAGTCTGGGATCTAGAATGACTCAATATTTGTACTGATTAACTCTCTGATCTAGCAGAGAAGCACAGTTTTAAGACTGCGAGTAGACCCAGGGGCAACATGTAGGGAATACACATGGTGCACGTGCACCCCTGAGCATGGCAGTGCACCCCCTACAAAAAGGCACTGCCGACACTGTCGGTGGGCAGTCGCCACTTGGCACCTTGCTGCTGACACCGCTACTGGCGTCTGCGGGTGGTCCGTGATCCCTGCTGGCCACCACCAACATGGCTGGTGGTGTCTATGGGTGGTTGCCGACCCCTGATTGGTGCTCAGCACCCTCCCCCACCCCCCGCCACGGACAGCACCGGCGGCATCTGCACGAGCTCCCCCACTTGCTGCCGCTGTGCTCGCACCGCTGCCCTGCCCCCCAGCTGCCAGGGGCACGCATCAGTCATGAGTAGAACATTATTAGTTCAGGGCTTTACATTCTGTCATGTCTGGTTTGAAGCAGTATTTCTATTGCTTTTTACTAACACGAAATACTTTATTTAATTTGTAATATTTTTAATAATGTCTTTAAAAAGACACCCTACATGAGGGTTATGACCATGGTACATAGCAAGTGGGCGTACAAAGGGCATTCACACATTTGTACACCTGTGTACTGAGGAGGTTGTGCAGGCCATGTGATGGGGTTGAAGGGCCACATGTAGTGTCTGTAAATTGTAGCAGATTGTCTGATGGGAAATGCTAAGTGTCACAACTGGAGAGCACAGTTCTTGGTGTGTAATGAGCTTCCACTTACCCCAGCTGCCCAGAAAGCTCTGTGGCCCTGTCTGCTCCAGGGTGTTGGATGAAAGAAAAGTCACAGCTAGTATGATATGAAACCAATCTATTCCTATGCGTTCCTTCCTTTTCTTTCCCTGCCTCCTGACACTTGATGGCCACAATGCATTGTTGTCTGTGTAATATAGTTCCTGAGCCTGTGTTCAGGGTTTGCTGAATGATTCCAATGATCTGTAAGCTCTTGGGGCCAGGCAGGACTGTGTTGTTTTACTGGCTTGCAAAGCTCTGTGCACACAGCACATAGTACAAGTAAATGCTACTACTCCAAGGGGTTGGTTGGCCAAGGGGATGTGTTGTGGTTCAGGACCTGTCACCTTTGCTGGCTGTACCTCAGAGCTCACCTCTGCGAGTCACATTGCTGAGCCCTGCTGAAGGCCAACACGATGGAGAATTCACAGTGAAAAAAGGGCAGAGCCTGTGATGTTCTGTATTTGCACACAGCCTGATTAAGCTCTGCCAGGCACAGCAGTCTGAAATCCTAAGAGACAGAGCCGTTTTTGCCATGCTTCCCTGTGTCCCTGGGCACAGTTCAGACAAAATAGAGGCCAGTGTCTGTCTGTGTCAGGTTGCAGGAGCCTAGGGAACCTGCCTGCAACACAGCCTGAGTGGCAGCCCAGATCCCCCAACCAGCAGAGTTCAGACAATCCTTAGATCAATTGGGCTAAGGCAGCCTTTCTGCCCGCCTCTTCCAAAGCATCACCACGTGGTTCTCCCTTAGCAACGGCTGGGGATGCCTTGGTACAGCCAGCCAGGGGCAGAGAGGGCTCTACAGGCTGAGTCCATAGGGGCATTGGCTGGGGTGTTTGCATTAAGGTGTACAGCTCAGCAGAGCGAGATTGCTCTCTAGCTCGAGCTGTGACAGCTGCTTCCTCCTAAGCACTCAGCCATTGGCACAACAAACTGCAGTTTTCTTTGCATTTCCTGCACGATTCAAAAGGCAGTCTGCAAAAATGAGTCACCCTCACCCTGGGTAAGTGAGAACTGAAGTTTCCAGATGTGCAGATGAGGGTTTGGGCCAGCTGTGCCTGCACAGGGTGGGGAAGCTGAAGTTGGCAGAATGACTAATAGGGGTGCTGAGCTGATATTAAAGGGAAAACTATTTAAAAGCACACAAAAATGCCTTAATGTTTCCTTGCCTGTGATTCTGAAGCCCTTTATGCTCTCATTTTTTTAAAATAAGGAACTGGATTTAGTGACACGTATCATTTAATCAGCAGTGGTTGCAGGCACCAGGAATTAGGACCTCAGTCACAGAAGTCCTTGGATCAAGGAGAATGTCTGAATGGCAAATTTTATGTGTAGCCAAAAAATTGTGCTAGTCCCTAGTGCAAGAAGTAGGGCTGAACTAATTCACATTCTCCTGGAGGGCTGCAGTGAGGATAAAGGTGGTATAATTTAATACCTAAAAACCTGTATTGATGCTGGAGTTTCTGTATCTTCCTTCTTTTGGTTTACCTGTCTGAATACAGATTTCTGATTCTCATTGGTGCTGTCGTTGTTACTTCACCATTGCTTACTAAAAACAATTGCAGGCCTTAATAAGAAACCACAATAAGAATTCGGTATTCTCAATTCCCTCTCTGCTTTACTCAATGGGATACATCTCTGACTAGGTTTTTATTTAATTAAATATCAGGAATACAAATAGTGAACAGGCAGCAGCATCACAACTGCTCTTGCAAATGGGTTAAATGTTCTCCTCCCACCCCACTTCACTGCTTTGTATTGTAAAGCATTGAACAGCCTACTTAATTATTTGAAGTTCCTGATGTTTGAAAAGATACACTAATCTTAGTTTAATGTTAATAGTTATTCAGTTTTCTAATTAATTCTGTAGAAATCATAGAATAAAATTCAGTGAAGCAAACAACTGAATTAAGAGGCCTGATCTGGCACTCCAGCTTAGGCAAAACCTCCAGTAACTCTGCTGCTTAATTATGTTTACACAGAGGTGAATCCTGCAATGACATATGCGGCAGAGCAACTTAACTCGGGTGGGTAGGCAAAACTGAAGTCAATGCGACTGCTCACATCAATTAAATTACTCAGGTGTGCAAGTCTTGGTAGAAGAGGGCTTCAATCTAGTAGTTTCCAGCCACAGATCTTTGAGTTCTTTGTACAGGTGGGGAAGTATCATCACTTTATAGATGGGAAGCTTGGTGCAACAGGGGTAAGGTTAATATTTACTAAAGCTAATATTGGATGCCTTCGTTTTTTGTGTCCACCTTTTTGTGCAAGACTCCAGCTGACTTTGATGGCAGCTGCAGATAGCTGGAGCCTCTAGGAAAACAGGTTTTAAGGCACCCTGAATTAGTAGGAAATTCTCCAAACATTTGCTGCATAAGTTTGCACCATGTGCCAATAGTAGTGATGCAGCCCGCTCCTGTGCCAACACCTGAACCATGCTGGGAAAAGTGTAGGATCAGGAACCTCTGATACTCTTGATGAGTTTTATCCAACAAGTCTGAGAATCTGTGCGTGTGTAGAAAATGTTTGAGCCCCCTCTTGGTTTTAGGAGGCTGTTTGACTTGTGTTTATTGCATGAGGCATCCTTGTGTTGCCACTGGTGTCTGCACTTAAGGATTCAGAGAAATGTCTCAGTCCTGGCTGTGTTGATGTCTGTCTCAAAACATTTCTGAAGTAAAGGCTGATTAGACTGGATAATTATCTGGCTGATGGTGAAAACAGTGAAAATTACTCTACTGTTGGTAATTAAAATCAGTGATGATAATTTAGAGAAAAATGATAAAATAAAGGACATTTCCAGTAAGAATCATGTGAATGGAGAAATTCCTCATTTAATCTGTCATTATCAAACCAAAGCTACTTAATGAAGCAGGGAAATGTTATGAATTTTTTGGAAGCTAGTATTTATAAGTAAAGCCTAATTAGTGTAAGGGGACCTGAGCAGACGGCTGATGAAGTCAATGGAAAGTCTCCTATTGATTTTCAGTGGGCTTTAAAACAGGTCCCAAGGCCTTGATCCTGGAAATAATTAAGCAGGTGTGTAACCTTTTGACTCAATGAGTAGTCTCATTTCCTTCTTAGCAACTGCATAGGAGCATCTGCTTAAATGATCACAGGATTGGGGGAAAGTAATTAACTGTTCCCTATATCCAGGCCCTCTGTCAGCGAATTCAAGTGAATCTGTTGATTTGAGTAGTCCGTAGACCAAACTAAGACTATGCTGTAGCCTGGCTTGTTACGAACAATGCTATGGAAGCAAAACTGGGTTTTCGGTTTATTATAGTTACTTTCAAGAAACATGTTGCGATAAACTCCCCAAACCCCTAATTTAGTTCTTCAGCTGCAAAAGGCTCCCTCTGCTCGGACAGACGCTTATCTTCTCTTGCCAAAGGCCCTTTGGGGCTTTGTGTGAGGATTCCTGCAGGTGGGGAGAGAGTTTGCGAGACCTGTGTCCCCGTCTCCTGAGCCGAACAACTGTCAAGTTTTGGGTTTCTCATCCAACCACATGGATGCCCATCCACCACAGAAGAAAAACAGCTCCCCCAGCCATCCTGGTACCTTAGCATATTCTCTTCACATTGTTCAAGTTCCTAAATGCAAAAGGATACTCGGTTGTAAATGTATAACAGTAGTAGTAAGGGAACAGGTTTGTCCTGCTCTGTCCTGACTTGTAGACAAGAAAGCCAAATTCTTTGTCTGCTGCTCCTTTAGGTAACTGCTCAGGTGCACTGGATCATCTTAAATGAAGGCTGAGCTAGGTAGATTATTCCACATTCACTGAGCCAGAAACTGCTATGGGTGAACTTTCTTTCACTGTGGGGTAAATGAATGAAGAGAGCTGGTTCCCCAGAGCAGATGATGGAGGGCAAATTCTGGTCCCCTTTTAACTCATGGTAACTTGATTGTGTGCCAGTGCCCCCAGCCCAGACAGGCACACTGAGAACCCCTTCTTCTGGAGTTTAACCTGTTTTCCTCTATGCAGAAAGCATGCTTACCCAATACTTACCTCCTCTCTCAGGAGTACCAATGACATAGGGTACATGAGGGCTACAGGGCTTCCTTCAGGCCACATGGAAAGCTGCAGCTGTAAACCCGCAGGTCATTAGTCATTTGAGTAGGTTCTCCTCCGTAAAGCAGTCCCGTTGAATTACCCTGGCTGCAGAATGTCGAATGGACTATTTGTGGTTGATAGCGTGCAGTTTTGTTTTATGCTTAGATTTATTCTGTTTGCAAGATAAACAAAAAAAAAGGAAGACTTATATCATCAGCTGGAAATAGCACAAGATTTGGTAGCTTATTAAAGTTTTTATTAAAGTTGAGAATGCATCTCCATCAGGGCTAGAACTGTTTGTTCTCATTACAGTTTAAGTGGAAAAGTGGCAATAAACTGCAATTGTACACTATAAAGCAGAAACCGTAATTCCCAGTGCCTCTACCAATCAATAACTAAGGCTTTGATGCTCTCTTAGACTGTTTCTTTGGTGTGCTGTTGCTAACTTAATTACACCATGAACAATTAACCATGAAGATTTGATTTATAAAATGAATGTTAGAGGCTTGCACAGACTTTGTTCTAATCCTTTCAAATCAATAAAAATGGTCGTAAAATCATTGCTACAGACAACATTGTTTAGCTTTGAGCTACAGTACATAATACACTATAAGCTGATAAAAGCCAGATACTGCTGATAAAATATTTGGCACTAACTTTGCACATGAAAACCCTGTAGAGTAGAACGTTCCAAGTGGACAATCCTTTAATTTTCTCAATTCTCAGTAGTCTGCGGCAGTATGTTGTGCATTTTGCTTTAACCAGGCGTCAAGTGGTAGTTTCATGGCTCTCGGCTGTGCTGGGCAGATGAAAATGTCATAGTTCTATTGGGTACCTCAGGGGAGGAAAGGAAATCAGCTGAAGCTATGTGCAGTTTTGAACAAGCAGCAAGTACTCTGTCATTTGAATAGCTGAATCCCCCACTGCTGCTGCCAGAATTATTGCAGTGTGTTTTGGAGAGTGGCAAGCTTGAGTGTAGCCCATCAATACATTTTTAAAAAGGCAAAATAAATTGCAGCTGTTGGTTTCCAAAGCAGTCTTTCCACCCGTTAATCTGAGTATTTGTACTTGTCTTTATTAATTTATTGCTTTTGTTAATGGAAAGAAGGTGAGATGGCTCCAGTGACAGCAATTTATTTTCTTGAATGGGCTGTTAAGATGTTATTCTAGCAGTGTAAATGATACCGAAGTGAGAGCTGGTAAGCAACTGAAATGCTGCTTGTGCTCTATTTGATTTAATGCCAAGCTGGCCACTTGAGGGTAGCCAGATGATGGGGTTGACTTCCCGAGGATTGCTTCAGAAGGTATTGTGCTGCTCTTAAGTGTGATGCTCCTCAGATGCCTGTATATTTCCCCCATGGATGTCATGGTCCTAATGCTGCTTTGTTGGCTGAGATAAGATGGGGAAGGAGATGTCATGGCCTAGTTGACTTGTTGGCCCTTTTGGGGTAGGCTAAAACAATGTTTGTGGGTGGCACTGCACATGTTCCTTGTGTACTCCTGCACATGTCAACAAAGGGACTGCATACAAAAGGCTTAGAATAGTTGCTGAATTGTTCCATTTCTGTTAAAAGTAATTGGAAAAAATAGAGAGAAAGCTCTTGGGCCGGAGACTATATATTTTAGTAGACTAACTAAATAGGAGCAAAAAAAAAATGTCTTTCTTTGCGAGCTTTTAGGTACACACACACCCTTCTTCAGGCTGAAGAGAAATCAGAGATTGTAAAAGTTACAAAAGAAACTTCATTTTGCATTGGGGAGGTAGAGGGTAGAAGTTTCTTCCCCTAGGTACCTGCGAGACCTTTTGTGAGAGGGTTGCTCTGTGATGGCTTCTTCCCTTGTCGGAGGTCAGACAGGGAGGTCAAATTTTTTTCCGAATATCTTGGAAAAGATAGGGAATTAAAAAAAAAAAAAAAATCTAATCAAGTTTTTAGCTAGTCAAATGAAAAAGGGAGAATTTTCATGAGAATTTTTACCAAATATAATTTCACTTTTTGAACTGGAAAAAGATCCGTTACATTGATAGGGTTTCTATTAAACTTACACTGAAAAGGAACTGAAAAAAAAAGGCTGGGGTATTCCAGGCTTATTGTCTTTCGATGACTCCAAACCAAAACG
This sequence comes from Crocodylus porosus, assembly GCF_001723895.1. Taxonomy (NCBI): domain Eukaryota; kingdom Metazoa; phylum Chordata; order Crocodylia; family Crocodylidae; genus Crocodylus; species Crocodylus porosus. The sequence continues at coordinate 65,967,719 of NW_017728907.1, read as the reverse complement.
CTGGTTTTGTTCGGATGCCTACTGCAGCGTTCCCTGGCTGGAAGTTAGTTAACAAATGAATTCCTCATGCATGAGCTAGAAAAGAATTCAGTACCGTTTCCTGTCTGGGGTTTTCTTCCCAGCATTAGCAGGGATAAAGACCAGCAAACAGTTGATCAGAGAAGTGAAGAGACCAGACTGAATACTTGCAGGTAGCAGGTCTAGGCCCACAAAAGAAGTTTGACTAAATTCCACCTGAGTCCTACTTTGGCCACATAGGTCTAAAATTATGATGTTCAAAATACTGGCTCAGCTATCATGCAACCCTGGTAGCACTCAAAGTCCTTAGGTACTTTCTCAATTGCTTAGTAGTTATGCTTCTGACTGTGGTCAGAGGCACCCCAATGTGGTTAGCAGTTCAATCTAACACATGCTTTCAGAGCTTGCTACAGAGTAAGGTTGAGTGCCTAAGATAGTGGATCCCTTTTTATACAGTGGGCCCATGGCTAAAGCTTGCAGCTAAGATATGTCAAGTCCATGTTCCAGTCCCTTTTCTGATTCAGTTCCCTTTTACCTGGGGCACTGGGGACCTCCCGGGACTGCAGCAGCGGATATCCAGAGGTCAAAACCCCTGCCGTGCTGCTTCCTTGCAGGATGGAGAACAACTGAATGTGAGGTATGTCTGCTCCGCCACATACCGCGTGAGCGCGCTTGTTTGGGCATGGCCTTACATGGGAGAGGGGAGAACCAAATTCCAGTTCCTGGCTTCCTCCAAGTACTATTTACATTAAACGTGTTGGATAAAATGCAAGGACTTGCCTCTTTCAGATGATGCTCTGATCACTAGGCTAGTGAGTCATGTTCACTTTTGCTCTCTTTTTCCCTCTGGCCCAATTAATTTCTAATTCTTTTATTCAGAGCAAGGAAGAAGAGAGCCCACACCCTCATCCTAGTCTTTAGCTTGATGGTTAAGGTGCTCTTATAAGAGGTGAGAGCTGTGGGTCTGAACACTGCCTGGCAGAAAAGGGAACAAAATATAGATCCCTGCATAAGAGAGAAAGCTACTTGATGCTGAATGAAAGGGAGTGGCAGCAGTGCCATCACCTCTCCTCTCTGCAAATGGGAACATGAACAGCCTTATCGCTTCACTAGAAACCAGCATTGTTCCCTTAACATAGCTTCCAAGGTGTCAGGACTGCTTTCCCTTTTCCTGCCACCCAGCGCTAGCTTTTTAAAGGACAGTTTGGCTTGTCCTGGAGAATTGCGGGGTGGGGTGGGGTGGGGAGTAGTAAGATTGGGAACATAAACACTTTTCAACTGGTAACTGGAGGATTATTTTCTTTAGGAAAATCATGTCCTTTCTCCCACTAATTAAAAGGAAATACTGTTCCAGTGAAAACTATAGACTTGTGTGATCTCTTGCTCCAGCCTGAGGAAGCTTGCGATGAAAGTGAAGGAGATTCGAACCATACTGCTGTTCACTTCAGAAGTGTCAACCCCTAATAGAAAATACTTTAATGCTGGAAGCTTTAGCTTCTGAGTGATGTGGTGCAAACCCTATTATTTGAGACATTGTGGAAAAGACTGACTACAACAGCAGAACTTTCTTCAACAGTGAGCAATCAAACATTGGCCTTTTGGTGACAGAAGAAATTAGTGGTTGTCCTTTTACGTTGGGGACCATTTGATAATAGAGTTACACTATTAAAGACCATTTCCCCCTCCTGAATCCACCACTGCTTGGTTTCCAGTGTTTTCATTAGTCCCCACTGGGAAAGGTGGTGCAGACAAAAAGGTCCATGTTTAAGAATTGTTATCCAAAAAGCCTTTCCAATCTATAATATTTATGATTCTCTACTTTCAATTTTGTTATAGACACTTCAGCTTCTTTTTCTCTAAAAGTCTGAATAGAGGCTGCTGCTAAATTCTGAAGATTCAGAAAAGAGGAGATGTAAATTAATATTAAGAAGACTTTGAGTCTAGCTAAATAATCTGTGGAAGAAGATAGTGACTTTACACTGCACATGCACAATTACTGTGCATCTAGGTCTGAAAATATGAAGACTTTTGTTGTTACATTTATTTTCATTAACTCCTGAAAAAATCAGTATTGCCAATCCCAAATATGCAAGAAAAATCATGAATTAAGTACCAGGTTATTGCAGTAGTCATTTAATAATCATGAATTCTTTCTTAAATAGTGCTTCCTGGGTTGCTTAAAAATTGTCTTCTGTGTTTGAGCCATTAGTGTTTACACAATATAATTCATGATAGCCAGGCCCAGGAACTTACTTCTGTTTTACTGAAAGTTCAGATTCTGATATGTAACATGATCTCAGGAGTTTTGGCCTGAAGAAAAATACCAAATATTGCAAGAGTTATAATTGCAACTGACCTATAAATAAATGCAACCTTTCCATTATCCTCCTGGCCCAAATTCAGCAGTCCATATATTCAGAAGATCAGTGAAATATGGTCAAATGCCAATTTATGCTCTTTTGATGTCCTTCATATAGCAGTTTTAGGTGGTATGTGTGTGGGGCTCCTTAAGTACTCTATGCCTACTCCCCTATAGTAATAATTGTAAATACATGTATATTAGATCTGCTTGAGGTCAGTTTTGTCTAGTTGCCTCTCTTTGTCATTGGCCAATATTAGTGATTCTGAAACTTTTCTGATGTAACTAGTAGCTAGAGAAAGCTTCCATCTTACCTCCTAGGCTAGGGACAGACATTCAAAAAGCCTAAGCCTGAATTGATACAATCTTTACAGATTAGTCTAATCTGGCTAGGCTAAATTGGTTTGTAACCACATGAACATCCCCTCTGGACCAAAAAATTCAGTCACGTGCCTACAGTGGCTCAGTCTAGAAGCTGGGGGGGGGGCAGTGCTAGAACAGCCCTCCCTTCCCTTTAACAGTGCTGAGTTGAGGGGGGTGTTGCCAGGCCCTGGCAGGGCTAGGGAGGGGTTCTCCCCTCTCCTGAGCAGCCAAGCTCAAGTGTATATCACCCCAACTCAGTGTTTAGCCACCCACTAAGAAAATACAGCCTCTCTCTGTTTAAGCTGTTCTTGAACAGCTTTTCCAAGGAAGGGCATTACCAGCTACCTGTTGGTTAGCCCTAAAATCCATGTCTGCCTTTGTCATTCCTACAGCACAGACTGTAGCCATCATGTGGTATGCTAGCTAATGCTAAGAGGTGTCTGTGTAAAGCAGAGATTGATCCAAATCAGTTAAGTTTGATACTACATTCAACCAGGTTTATCTCAAACCAGTTTCAGCCATTTTCAAACTGGTTTATGTGCACTGAACATCTGTTCTGTTACAGGTTTAAACCAGTTTCTGATCACTTAAACCAGTTTATTTGTAACGTTTGTCCCTAGCCCTACCATTAAAGGCTGCACTGCACGCTGAAGCTAATTGATAACTCTTGCTATAAAATCCTTACCAGTGTCAATCTAACCCAAAGCCTACAGCAAAATGATATTCTTCCTTCATCTTTCTTGGTTATTTTCCATGCTTTCTACCTCCACAACCTGAAAACATTTTTTGAACCTTATCTCTAGACATGATTAGTGAGTTAGCTGGAGCTGGAAGCAAATAGTATCTGTGGGCTGTCTAGAAAAGGTAACGTGAGAAGACTGCTGCTAGTGCCCTCTTCACAACACTGAGCACATTATGTTTGTGCCATAGTCATCTATCAGCAGCAGGGAACACAAAACTTAGTCTGATATTCAAGCCTTTCAATAATTTGTGTGCTTTTGAATGAAAGGCCCACATTTCATTTAGCGGATAAGGTTTTGCCTCAAGTACACTCCACATGAAAAATGTACATTTACACACAGTCCTTTTGGAGTGCTGTTAGAGTCTGTTCTATTGATATAAATGGAAATCCCTTTGTGCCAGCCTAGACCTGGTATGGTCCACTCCTAATTTTTAAAGTAAAGTCACTATTCTTTGTAATGGTGTCCATTTGAAAAGGAAAGGCAAGGCTGTGCCCTCTTGTGAGCAAGGGTTCATAGAATTGGTCCCATTCATGGCATCAACTGGAATTCAGACTTAAGTCTCTCAACATGGGATATTCAGTATGGTTCAATTGCATGCTAACATCCCTTTAGAAGTCAGATATCAATCCAGACAGAAAGCACAGAATTTGTTTGGAAATTATGACTGGTGCAAAGTCCAGTGAATTCAATTGGATGCTCTCTGATGATTTCAGCGTGGAAGCTGGATCAGGCCCAAAAGCATAGCTCTCTTTTTCCCCAAACACCCATTTGAACTTTGGAATGGATTCAGCATTGTTGAGGAGCAGGATGTTCATATTTTAAATGAGACTGTAGAAAATAAATCTACTGAGGGGCAAGATTGCTACATCATGGTGCAGTTTGAGATTGGTTGTATTTTATCTAGTTATATGGTCCATGAAATATTAAATGGAAGGAAGTAAATAAAAGGATATTGGGTTAAGTTTCTCATCTGCCTTTACTAATATGGTATACCTTTGCCAAGCGATACTGTAAGTCAATACTTGGCATAATTGCTGTAATCTGGCAGTTTCAAATGCAAACAAGGGATAAAGAAAATAACATAAAACAGTTGCTGTAGTGCCAGTGTTCAATCACCATGCATAACAGGGTAAACTAAATCGTCTGTTTAAAGTTTAATTTATCTGGTAGAGGCTACCTGTGGGATTATTGTGAAACCAAAAATAAACTGCCTGTAAATCCACCATCTTCGTCATATTTTTATCAGTGTTTCTCTCTTCCTGAAGAGCTCTTTTGTATACAGTAACTCATCATGGTATATTAGAAATTTGTCCTGTTTAGACCAATCATAAGTTACAGGATGAATGCACAGCAGACTTCAGACTTAACCCTCCATACCATATTGACCATTCTTTGTATAATAAAAATGTTAGATGAAATAAATATGCAAAAGGTTCAAAGCAGTTTACAGATATTTATGAATTAAGCCCAACTTCTCCTCAGGTATATATTAGTAGGTCCATTTTAAAGGAGGAGAAATTGTGATACATATGTGTTTAAACCCTCTTTTAAAAATATTTGCTAGTTAAGGGTTCCTCAAACTTTGATACCCAACTTGGGGTGCCTTGGGTTGGAGTTCACAACTCCTGAGTACCTGCAGCTCCTATTGGTTTCAGATGGAATTATGAGAATTCATCATGAATCGGGTATAGTTTCATAGATCTTGGAGTCATCATTGATGGCAAGATGAACATGGGC
>NW_017728907.1:65954327-65962034 GCF_001723895.1 Crocodylus porosus | reverse complement strand
AGTATTCTTTCCTGCCATGGCAGGGGGTCGGACTAGATGATCTACTCAGGTCCCTTCCGACCCTAGAAACTATGAAACTATGAAATGCAACATCTACTCATGGGAGACCATTGCCCAGGAGCACCCCAAATAGTGGAAGAGTCTGCTGCAAGGATCCCAGTACTTTGAAACTTTAGGATAAGAACAGGAGATGGAAACGCGGGAGCAACAGGAACAGTGTGCTGCAGACCTGAATCAAGAATCCAGAGCCACCCGCTCCACATGGAAACGTGTCTGAGTTGCAACAGAGTCTGTTGATCCCAGCTTGACCTTGTCAGCCATCTTCAGAGCCACAGTCATCCTAGACTGAGAGGGGTTGCCAAAGATGGCAAAGGAAATATGGGTTTATGCCTTTTCCAGTAAAGGTTACTGTTGCACAGCATCATGGGTAGTGCAATATCTCATTCTTTCTAGCCTGGAAAAACTTGGTTCTTGAAAGGCAAATGACGGTCTTGCCACATAACTGTCTGCTGCTGTACTGGGTTTGAAGAGGGTCTTTGCCCAGCCTCTTGAGCACACAGCATATTCCCTGGTAGAGGACACAAGAAAATAACAGAGGGCTCTAACTTGGTAACAGTGCCAGGGAATGAGGGAAACTGAGGTTGGAGTTAGCACTTTCTGGTTCTGAATACACACCTACAATCCACAGCATGCCAGGCCAGTGGCACATCAGGAGTCTGAGCACTGGTAAGAAATTAATATGTTTTATTGGGCTTTTGCACCAGGTTCTCAATAGCTTGCACAGTTGATTTGTTTCTTTATTTAGCTTGAGAACATTAGATTTGTTGAACAGGTCTCATGATTTTTCTGTTCGGTGCAGTAGCTATGGTAAAGAAAAAACAAACAGCAATTGTATCCTTACCAGCTATGCTTGAGAGAGTCCAGAAAGTTTGCACCTGGTGGCAGCAGACTTAAACATATATCGCAATAACATTTACTTGCTACCCTGTGAATGTCACAGAAGGTGCAAAAATGATTCAGTGCAGAATAATATGAAGAAAAGTTGTGTGACATGCAAGCATGCATGCATGTTTAAATAATATATATGCTAAGCTTATTGAGGTTCACTTTAAAACATTAAAGCTACATCTCATCCCAGTGTGAAGGAGTTTATTCATCACATACAGTGATTAGGTCCTATTAGATTTATAGCCCAATGCAGGATGCATTTCTTTAAGGAGGGCTTTTATCATGAACAAAGTATCATGACAGCCAGGCAATATTCTCCCCTGGGTAACATCTAATTTAGCTATATCCCAGTTGAGAAGGCAGTTTACAATATGGAATAAAACTTAAAACCTTTAGTTTTTTACTCCAAATATCCCAAATCTCTTCTTGACCTTCTGCTCACAAACAGGGAAAAATGGGGAATGTAGAAGTGGTTGACAACTTGAGCAGTAGTTACCACAAAATGATTGCATTCGGGATCCTGAGGAAAGGAAGGATGGACAGTAGCAGAGTAAGGACTCTGAACTTCAGAAAAGCTGACTTTGACTCACCCAGGGAAATGATGGGCAGGGTCCTTTGGGAGGGCAGTCTGAAGGGGAGAGGAGTCCAGGTGAGCTTGATGTACTTTAAAGACCTTAATGAGGGACCAGGAGTTAATCATCCTGATGTATAGGAAGACTAGCAAGCATGGCTGAAGACCAGCTTGACTTAGCAGGGAACTCTTCAGTGAACTAATACACAGAAAGGAAGCTTACAAGAAGTGGAAATGTAGATAAACGATTAGGGATGAGTATAAAAGTATTGCTCGGGCATGGAGGGATGAAATCAAGAAGGACAAAGCACAATTGGAGTTGCAGCTAACAAGGGACATGAAAGGTAGAAACACTTCTTGTTACAAGTATGTCAGCAACAAAAGGAAGATCAGGGAAAGTGTATGTCCCTTACTGAATAGGGGAAAGCAACCTAGTGACAGATGATGTGGAAAAGGCTGAAGTATTCAAGGCTTTTTTTTTGGCTCAGTTTTCACAAGCGAGGTCAGCTATTAACTACTGTACCTCACAGCATGGTTTGGGGAGGATCTGAGCAGCTAATAGTGGTGAAAGAACAGGTTAGAGACTACTTAGAAAAGCTGGACATGTACAAGCTCATGGGCCTGGATGCAGTACATCTGAGATGCTTATGGAGTTAGTTGTTGTGATTGCAGAGCTGCTGGCCATTATCTTTGAAAACTCATGGTGATTGGGGAGGTCCCAAACTGTTGGAAAATGGCAGCTATATAGTGCCTATCTTTAAGAAAGGGAAGTGTTGACACTGGATTTGGACCCAGCAGCTATACTTTTGTGCCCAATGGGCACAACCCTCAGACCGACCACAACATCTGCCGGTTGATAATAGGCGAATTTATTGATACAGAGTAAGAACAAAAAAGCAACAATACAAACAATAAAACAATTCTATATCTACCAACTCTAGGGCTGTCATCAGAGTCAAAGTACATCTGGTCAGGATGCAGGCTCTGCTTTGAGGCGCTCTCTCTTAGGTGGCAGCAGTCTGGATGCCGAGGCCCACAGCCCCCCTCCAGTGGGGTGCATGACGTGAGCTGCTGGCGTGTGCCCTCTGTCTGTGGCAGCCTCGAGGACCCTTTCCAGGGGATGGGGATAGGGGACCCCTCTCAGAGAGGAGGAGGAGGAAGACAAGAAAGAGAGATGGATAAGACAAAGGGAGGGACCCTTTGTTGCACTCAAGTCTCTGCTTTTGTATTCTCCTTCCCCGTGATGACTCCTGATGACTCTCCATCTGTGGCTATTTTTGGTTGGCTGTCTCTTTGTGGTTACACTTCCATGTAGCCTTCTGGGCCTTCTCCTAATTTGGTGCGTTCCCCCAGAACTGAGATTTAGGCCCCCCTGGTCTCTGAGGGGTGGTTGCTGGTATCACTTATTTTGCATTATGGGACATACTTCCTTTGCTTTCCAGGCTATTTCCTAGACTGTGTCCTTGTTATGTTAGACAACGCGTCTGCCTCGAAGGTTGTAATCTCGTGTTATGGTAAGCCCCCTTTCATTCTCAGACTGGGTCCATCCATTGGCCTTGTTGTGCTAGACAACCCGTCTACCTCCAGGACCATAAGAAGCTGTGTGTGTGTTTCCCAAGCTCTTTAGAAATTCAGTTAACCCCTGCTGCCCATCTTGACCCCTTATAATGCATAAATGTATACCTATAAGACAATTCCCCCAAAACGGTCTTTTAAATACCATTTCTAAGCCAACAGGAAGAAGGAGGAACTGGGGAACTACAACTGGTTAGCATCACCTGAGTCCTTTAAAATCATGGAGCAGGTCCTCAAGGAATTCATTTTTAAGAACTTGGAGGAGAAGGTGATTAGGAACAGTCAGCATGGATTCACCAGGGGCAATTCATGTCTGCCCAGCCTGATTGCTTTCTATGATGTGATGACTGGCTTTGTGGATGTGAGAAGAACAGTGGATGTGATATATCTTGATTTCAGCAAGTTTTCTGATACGATCTCCTATGATATTCTTGTAAGTAAGCTAAGGAAGTGTGTTGGATGAATGGACTATAAGTTATGAGATGTAGCCGTAATGTTTTTAAGTCTATCATGTTCACACCTTCTGTGACATTCACGTGGTAGAAAGTAAATGCTATTATGATAACTGGCTTTATCGTTGGGCTCAAATGTAGTAAGCATTGCCTTGATGTCTAGTTGGCAGCTGGAATCAAGTAGAGTGCCCCAGGTGTCAGTGCTGGGTCTGGTTTTGTTCAGTGTCTTCATCAGTGACCTGGAAGATGGGATGGAGTGTACCCTCAGCAAGTTTGTGGATGACTCCAAGCTTGGAGGAGTAGTAGATATGCTGGAGCATAGGGTTAGGATTCAGAGAGACGTAGACACATTGGAGGATTGGACCAAAAGAAATCTGGTGTTCAATAAAGACAAATGCAAAGTCCTTCACTTAGGATGGAACAATTATATGCATTGGTACAGACTGAGAACTGACTGGCTAAGCAGCAGCTCTTCATAAAAGGACTCAGGGCTTACAGAGGACAAGAAGCTGGATATGAGCTAATAGTGTACCCTTGTTGCGAAGAAGGCTAATGGCATATTGGGCTACATTAGTAGGAGTGCTGCCAGCAGAAGGAGGGAAGTGCTTTACTTGCTACTGACGAGGCCACATCTGGAGTAGTATGTCCAGTTTTGGGCCCCTCGTGATAGGGAGGTTGTGGACAAATTGGAGAGTCCAGAGGAGGGCAATGAAAATGGTGAGCGGACTGAGGGACGAGAGGCTGAGGGAACTGGGCTTATTTAGTTTGGAGAAGAGAAGACTGAGCTCGTATTTCATAACGGCCTTCAGCTACCTGAAGGGTAGTTTCAAAGAGGATGGAGCTAGGCTGTTTGTGGCAGCAGATGACAGAACAAGGAGCAATGGTCTCAAGTTGCAGCAAGGGAAGTTAATATTAGATATTAGGAAAACAATTTTCATTAGGAGGGTAATGAAACACTGAAACAGGCTACCCAGAGAGGTTGTGGAATCTTGCTCCTTATTGGTTTTTAAGACCCAGCTAGACCAATCCTTGGCTAGGATGAAACAGTTAGGGATAGTCCTGCTTTTAGCATGGGAGTGGACTAAATAACTTCCTAAGGTCCCTTCCAACTGTAATTTTCTATGGTTCTATGAATAGCCTTGTTACATGCACATTGCAATGGTGAGAGCATTACAAATACAGATGTTCTGTAAAAATGTAAGGAAATGCTCAGAAAGAATGCTAAAGCTGAGACAAACCTTTTAGCATTCTTGGCGAATTGCATCCCATACTGACAACTTGAATGTTAATTTCAAATCACTAAAAATAAAAAATGGCCCAGGGTTTATTATGGAAACTGAATCATGTTTTTTTTTTATATATACTAGTGCTAGATAGAAGCTTCTGTTCATACTCTGTGGACTGAAAAAGGCAGCTTCTGTGGTCTGTTAATGGTAGAATATTATCAGCACAAGAATAACATGAAGCTTCTGGAGAAAGCTGACAGAGAATTCCCTATTTCTAGGAAGACTCTAGTGGAGGCAGCATATCTGCCTCATTGCTTCCTTCTATCCCCACTATAGAGGGAGGGAATGTATTGGGAGGGTTATGGGTGGTGGGAGGGGTGTGAAGCAGAACTCCTGGGCTAGGGACAGACATTCAAAAAGCCTGAATTGATTTAACCTTTGCAAGTTAGTTTAACCTGGCTAGGCTGAACTGGTTTCCAATCATACAGACAATCCCTCTGGACTGAGGAAAACCAGGCACATACCTGCAGTAGCTTGGGCTGGAAGCTGGGAGGAGTGCTAAAGAAGCCCTCCTTCCCCCTCCACAGAGCTAAACTGAGGGGGACATGGCCAGGTGGCAGCAGTGTTCTGAGTAGAGGGGGGGTGAACCCCTACCCTGTCTGCAGTCCTAGGCTTTTCCACACTCACTGCTCAAGGGGTGCGGGTGTTACCAGCCTGCAGTCGTGGGCTAGCACTCTGAGGCAAGGGTGTGTGTGCAGTGCATGCATCTGTTGAGGATACAGAGCTTTTCACTTCTCCCTGCTTCTGTGTACCATCTGTTAGAGCTGTGCGACGCTTCGGTCCCTGATTCGATTTGGAAGAGAATCGATCCAGTTCAGTGGCCAAATCTCTGAATCTGAATCGAATCAGAGGACCCTTTAATCTCTCTGAATTGTATCAGAACGCTTCGAATCAATTCGGAAAGACTCGGTGATTTGGACATAGAAATAACTTAAATGTTTTTTCTACACACCTCTAGGTACTAGACAGCTTGTGAGTGCTGTGATGGTGGGGCAGATGGAGCATCCCACAGAAACATGGGGGACTCCCAGTGCGCTCGACAGAAGACCCGGAAATGGACCAGAAGCACTTCCGGTCACTTCCAGGTCCACTTGAGAGCATGCTGGGGGGTCTCCCCGCACCTCCCTGGCTTGGCAACTGGTGCCTCCTGGGTCTAGGGGGCACCTGGGGTCCCCCCACAGCTGATTGCTGAGCTGGGGAGACATGAGGGTGGGGCCAAGTACGCTTCTCAGTGGACCCAGAAATGGACCGGAACTATTTCCGGTCCACTTCTGGGTTTGCCGCTGGGCATGTGGGGATGTCAGTGAAAGCCAAATAGAAATGTTGGTTTTGTTCAGTTCTTTAAGAGAGCATTGTATGTATCTAGGCTTGTCCACTGCAGATTCTTTGTAACTTTGACAAGAGAGCTAATGTAAAGGTTAAGCCCTAGCTTCTTATAATGTCTCCGTAATGACTACATTTCTTGGTTTCAGACCACTTGCAACTTACAACAGCCTCACAGACAAACACTTGACTGGATACTTCAGCAATACGAGGATAAGACGGCATCTCCACCGATCAGGGCTGGTAGGTTTCAAATCTCAACCTTTTTACCCAAAGGATTTTAGTGCTGTCAGTTTTTGTAGTCACAAAGTGTTAAACATGGCCTGCAGGCCAGATTTAGCTCATGGAGCTATGTCAACAGGCTTTGTGGGGCCTGCTGCTGACATCTGGGGTACAGAGCTCCCCTGGGGATGGGGCCATTAGTGGGAGGTGAGTGTTGGCTGTATTAACCTCTACAGCTCCATGGTGCTGCTCATCCCACTGCTGACTTGGCTTGTCCTACCACCAAATCCATGTTCAGCTCCATCCTGTAAGGATTCCTGTGGTCTAGACCTGATTTGAGACCTGTTGAGTTTGACACTCCTACTTTAGCTCCTTAGTAGAGGTAAGGTCACTGCTTTCAAAAATTTGTCAACTAGCTGAACACATGAAATCATACCATGACAGCGTGATGTAATGTCATCACTTTGCATTTTCATCACCTCATTACTAACCCTGCCAATAAGCTAGCATACTATGGGTCCAATGTGATCTGGAATCCTGTAAGTATAGTAATAGTTGAGGGATACAGAGCTATATTACTAGAAATGGGATGATCCTATAGAACAGAGTACAGGGGCTAATCCTGACCTGGTCTGTTACATGCAAAGTGGCCTCAGGAACACCAGTGGGAGTTTAAGGCAGTTAGTATGTTGCAGGAAGTACTTGACATACTTCAGAATTGGAGACCAGAGGAGCTGAGGGTGCTCATAGTCTTGTATGACTGGGCCATAAAAATGTCACTCATTATTAATATGGGCATATGGGTTATAAAGCAAGTTTACTGGTTCCATCTTGCTATGAACTCTCAAGCCTACACAGTAGATATTATCTGTCTATCTATTACTAGATAGCTACGTATCTCTATATATTAATTATGGTGTGTGAATGCATAGGCTTACAACTCGTTCACTTCTTCCCTATTTAATATTATATTTAATGGTATTAGGTTAAATTAGTAGATTGCAGAGACTTAAAGGGAGGACACTGCACTGTAAATATAGTGTGAAACATTCAGCCAAAGAAAAGAAAATGTCATATCTCCTAATGAGCCACATGGGGAATTGTCTGATCACTGAGAATTTTAAATGATACTTGCAGCAGTATAAAACTGCTTCTGACTGAGCCTTGAATGGTTCACAAGTGTGGGAGCTCGATGCCGAATTATATAGGACTGAATTAAGCACAGGCTCAGACCTGTTCAATTTAAAACTTTTATTGTTTCACAAAGTCATAAACTAAAGGAGGTCTGTTGGTTCACGAGGTTCCCAAATCAAGCCCTTGCTCTCTAACA
>NW_017728907.1:65912520-65953857 GCF_001723895.1 Crocodylus porosus | reverse complement strand
TTTTTTTTTTTAATGCTAGGCCTTGCTTAGCATTAGCACTCTCTCACAACAAGGAAGTAGTTATTGAAACTGAGGTGTTAAGAAACATAATTGCCTGTTATAATACAACAGTCCACATGGCTTTGTGGTATTGGAGACCCCTAGTTACATTTTACGTGTAAATAGTAGCTAACCTTTGTGTAGGACTAAGTTTGGGGCAATGTTGTAATAAGTCATTATATATGAATAGCACCATATTACCACGTAGTAATGCTTCAACCAGTACCTCTGTCACTGTGTCTCATATTTTAGAGACAATATTTTTCTGGATGCTTATGATAAATCAACAATGTTTTCACTAGTTCTGGCATTAATTTGAAGGTCTCATCGTGAGAATTTGTAAGCCTTCATTATACAAAGTTAGATTATTGAATTGTTTTAAAAGGCAGTATCAAAACATCAAAGTTACATATAAAATACAATTGAAATGAGCCATTTGCTAATGTATTTTATATCTCACTAGTAGTTTTAATACCTAAGGAGGGAACTTCATTAAGGTGACTATAATATGTACAGAGAAAAGGATTTTTCCTCTCATTCTGCGCATGGTTTGTTTAGATTCCATCTTCTTTTTTCTGTATGCTTTCCTTTTATTTGTTCACGGCAGATCTCAAGAAGTGGAAGAATAATATCAGAGAGAGAATATCATCTCAATGTGATGAGGAAGGATCACCAAAAATATGTTCGGGAGTGCCTAGCTCAGGCCATATTTCACAGGGTCCTTGACATGGAGGTAAGTGTGTATTATCTACTTCATAAGACTTTTTGAACAATTACCTAGTCATGCCTAGATGCTGTTCTGTAGTGTTGGGTTGTTTTTAATGTTATGACCTGGTATTTCCCCTGAGAAGTGTTCTCCTTGCCTTTCTCCCCACAAAGTATTCATTTGTGGGGAGAAAGGCAAGGAGCCACCATTCTTGTGATTCCAGCAATAAGAATAGTTTTGGAACACCGACTAACCCCAGTACTCATCCCTCTCTGTGCCCAATATTTTGGTCATAGAACAGCTGTTTAACACTTGACAAATAAAGCTGCTGGCAGTGGCAAGAAGAAGGGAGAGAGTTGCCCATCACTCCCAGATAGGGTTGTAAGGAGGCTCTTTATAGGATCAGATAAAATGCAGTCATGTGCCAAATAGTAAAGGCACCTTAGTGTGTTGTTGCATACAAGCTTTAGGCTGAACTGAAAATATGAACTTCTCTAAATTGGCCTTCCATGTTTCTCTTAACTGTATTGGTCTGCAATATAGCCATTCCAAACTCCTTAGCCCTCACCATCTGTAGCTCAATTTCCAAGCTCTAAAAAGAAAAAGAATAAAATTAGTGACATCTGCTTAAACTACATTATCTCTACAATTGCACTGAATTTGAGCGTAAGCTCAGCACCCTTTTTAAAGATTCTGGGTTTTAAAGTACTCCCAAGCTTCGACTCCAAATTCTGAGTGGTGGCAGAGATGTTGGCATTTAAACAGCTGTCCTCTTTGCTGTAGTTTGTTGTGCTGGCCAGCTTAGATTCCTGACTAAATATTCCATCAGTGACTTTTTAACTGGCATAACACCTAGGATATGCATGTAATCTGATTGGCTGACTCAGCCCTGCTCCATGTAGCTTGTAGTCACAAGCATTATAATATTTGCTCCAGTCTGGTCCCTGAGACTGAGTCATCTTGGCTCACACAAACATCACAACAGTAGAGTAGAAAAACGTGTCTTTTGAAATGTGTAATTTATGTATTACTTAACTATGTAATGCATTTGCATCTTTTTATGTCATGTTTCAGACCGGGGTCTCAATAATCTTCTGCTAAAATGCATAGCTGGAAAAAGGGAATAGTTATTCAGCATAGGTTTTGAGAACTTATCCCATTTCTTTCTTGAGTGATCTGGCAGAAGTGGAGAGAGCTGTACCCAAGCTCCCCTGATAGGGGCCCAGACCTACAGAGTAGCTTATCTGCACCTGCACCAGGTCTCTGCCCCCCATCCCCCTCACCACTCCCTGTTAAGCAGGGATCCCTGTCCCCTCTGTCTTGCACAGAGGCACAGCATTAGCTAGCAGACCACATGCTGGCTATAGTCCATGCTGTGGCAGACGGGACAAAGGCAGAATCAACAGGTAGCTGGTAATGTCCCTCTGTTATTTTCTTAATGGGGTGATAAACACTGAGTTAGGGGTGATAAACACTGTATTATCAACTCCCTGGTGGGCTGGTCAGGAGGCAGGGGGGAACCTCTGCCTAATCAGAACATCCTGGGGGCCTGGCCATGCCCCCCCTTAGCTCAGCACTGTAAAGGGAAAGGAGGGCTGCTGTAGTGCCCCCTGGCTTCTAGTCTGAGCTACTGCAGGCATTTTTTCAGTCCAGAGGGGATTTCTGTTGGGTTACAAACTGATTTAGCCTAGCCAGGTTATACTAACCAGCAAAGGATCTGGGACAGACATTGCATAAAATGGTTTGACCCAAATCAGTTAAGTCTGATACTAGATTCAACCAGTTTATCTCAAACCAGTTTCAGCCATTTTCAAACTGGTTTATGTGCACTGAGCATCTGTTCTGTTACAGGTTTAAACCAGTTTCTGATCACTTTATGTGTAATGTCTGTCCCTAGCCTTCAGCCTAAGGCTTTTTGAATATCTGTCCCTAGCCACAAGGAGTAGCCAGAGGCTCAGTCCTGTTGTTTCCATTGACACTTGGTGTGGTTATTAATGGGATTTCTTTCTCTATCACCCTGATAGCGTCATCACCAGCTAGAAATAAAAAGAAAACTGGAAAATGTTGTGAGGAAGGAGAGGGTGCAGAGACTCAAGGTAAGGTTGTTTGACCAGAGTGGCCCTGAGCACTCGGCACTGCTGCCTTGTGTCACTTACACCTTGGTGGGACCAGCCCCGTGGTAGTAAAACAATCTCTAAGGAGTTGTGGAGGCTCAGATGCATAACTTTCCCTTCTAGGTGGAACGTTCAAGAAGATCAGGGGAAGATGCTAATCTTCTGCTCTCTCCGCACCCACCCACTGCTCCAAGAAATCATTATCGACACCCTCCTTTAGTTGATGGAGAACAATCTGGTCACTCACGATTGGTAAGTCCTGCCAAGTACCCCTGATCCTACCACATGTATGTTCATAAACACAGACCTCTTGTCTGTGGCATTTGCTTCCCTAATTACTCCATACTTGTGGCCTAACTGTTGTGTAGTTGTAGAGGAAATTCCTATTTGCTCTTGTGGGAGCAGGGTCAGGCTTTTTGAAAGGAATCTCCTTGTGATGCTGTGCTTAGTACAAGGTAGCGTTGCCTCATGATAAATCTATGTTAAAACTTTCTTTCTCACCTGCAACCATGATTAGACCAGTATCAGTACACTCTGTATTATCAACAAGAGGGTAAATGCAGTAGTTCTAGGCAAGTTTGTACATATCATAAAATAAGAAAAACAATTAAGGCTTTTCTGGGGGAGAGAAGAGAAGGGGTGATGTGCTAAATGACATGCCACAGGAGATGTCCTTTGGAGTGTTTCTGGCCCAGGCAGGTGGTTTATGCTTTTGTTAAGGGGATGGCTAATATTCAGAATCATTATTAGTGCTGAAATTTGGCTTTCCATTTCTGTAGTAATAATTTGCACCCACGGAATCAGTGTTTTGGGCTGGTTGACTCTCAGGTGGAGTAGATGATGCCTGAGGTCTCTTCCAATCCAGTCATTCGACAAGTCCTCTATGTCCTTCTCTCTCCTGTGCCTTCTCTTCCCTCATATCCAGACCATGGACCTCTAAATAGCCTTAACTGTCAATACCAAATTAGAGAGTAAGCTTGCAGGGAAGAAAAACGTTAGGTTTTGATCAATATTTAGCAGTTTTCTAAGCTCAGAATTTTGAACGTTTGTGTTCTACAGGGCATAAAAAGAAGAGATAAAAGAGAAAGTGTCAGAGAACTGCTGACT
This sequence comes from Crocodylus porosus, assembly GCF_001723895.1. Classification (NCBI taxonomy): domain Eukaryota; kingdom Metazoa; phylum Chordata; order Crocodylia; family Crocodylidae; genus Crocodylus; species Crocodylus porosus. The sequence continues at coordinate 65,949,891 of NW_017728907.1, read as the reverse complement.
ATTGATTAAAACCTGTGTCCTATGCAGACTCCTTGCCCCAGGACTGAAGTCTAATATAGGATCATCTGAGGTGGCCCCTAAGAGCTCATAACCATATGTGAACGACATTGTGATCTTACATTGGCAAAGCTAGGTAATGGGAAAGAGTCTCAGAAAAGGTTTGAGCGCTCCATGTGAGACCCTTGAAGGGGCTTGCACTTCAGATCTTCAGGTCTTTTGGAAAATTAGTCTCCTCAGGGTGGGCCCCCAAAATTATCAGTCACTTTGTGAGGCAGGAAGGAGCTGCTCTCCTCGCATGGTTATGTTTTGAGATTCTGCACTCCAAGGTTCATCTTGTTCTTTGGGTATCATTTGCTTTTGCTTTAACTCTGCCAAATCTCCATGTCCAATTGCAAAGTTTGATTAAGGTTTGCAGGTCTGAGGTTTATCTGTAATAGTATTGAGCCTCTTACAGGATTATTTATGGAAATTACTTCCTTTTTTAAATGTTCACTCTTATTTCACTCATTCAGTCTTTCTCTCCTCGACCGAACACTGCACCAGAAAACATGCAACGCCCAGTTCGGCTGCAACCACTTCACAGCTATGCCACAGCAGGATCTGTACCAAAGACTCTGAGTTCCAAGCAGAAGGTGTCAATGCTTGAACATAATCATCATTTTACCAATGGGGTTAGCCTTGATTTCTTTATGAAAATTATTCAATTTTAGGAACTCTGTAGAAAGGATGATTTTAAAATAGCTTAATACTGTGAGTCACAGACAAAGTGCCTACTGTACTATCATTTATCAGCTTTCTATTCAGGCTCTCCTTTTTAACCTTCTTTTAGTTTTGCAAAAGGCATTGTCCTGTTGGCTTCATGCCCAATCCTCGATCACAGCAATGAGAAAATGCAATGGACGCTGCTTTTGTAGTATACTCTTTGCATACAAAATCTTCACTCAGGAAAGTTTTGAGGGTGCATACCTATTAACAGCAACAGCTGGGAATATTTAAGTGCATCTCAGCAAGGCTTCACCTTTACTCTCCACATTTGTAAAGGAAGAGGCCACCGCTTCTCTTTTATTTCCTGTACTTCTCCCTTTTAAATCAAGGAACCAGAAAGAGGGAGGGGAGCAGGTTAATGAGAGTTGGCATGTGCTGTTATTTAAAGTTATTCCCAGCTGTTATTTAAAAGTGAAATTCAGCTTTTCCTTCCCATCATCTAGAAAAGGGGTCCAGTTCAGATGTTTTAGTCCATGGGTTGGGTGGCTTCTGAATAGGGGCTATAATCATTGCAAAAATCTGTCATGCATGCAGAATTATGAACTATCACGCGCTAGTCTTTCTAGCCAGCACTCACATGTAATAGCTAATGGTAACTTAATGCAAATCCCAGTTCCAGAACATGCAAAGATTTGGGCGTTTCCTCTGTATGCCTGTCTTCATTTTTGGTGCCTTGGTATCTTCTGCGCTCCTGGCTAAAATTCAGCTTGTAGGGGAAGTAGAGCTCTACTTAGAAATGCATTGAGGTAATTTGTGATGAATATTCTTAATCTGGATGAGATGTCGCTCTTTTGGGTTTTGCCTACAAGGAAAGAAAATCACCACTATAAAAATATATATATATATATATATATTTTTAACTGTACACACTAATTCTGTTCACTTTATTAGATAGTGGGGTTCAACTTTTCAAAAGACCAGAGCTGTTTCTCCATTTGCATTTGCAGGTTTGTATATGGAGATTCAGATTCTTTGTTTCATACACAAATGGCTGCATGAACAAAACCTTGGACACAAATTATGGAGGGTTTTTTTTTAAAAACCTGTTTTCTGAATGGAAAATACAAAACACAGTCAGACCATGTACAGTCCAATACAGTACTGAGTTGTGTTGAGTAAATTCAGTATTTGCATGAACTTGGTTTTAACCTGTTACTATGATTTCAGGGAAATAAAGGTATGATAGGATTGACAAATTCAGTGGATTACTCAAATGGAATATCCCCATATCAACTTCCCATCATGAACAATTATGTGATACCAGTGCCACCCCCACCCACAAAAGGAGATAAGAATGGAAAGTCTGTGAGACAGGGGGCAGCCAGAGGGAGACTATTTCATCCCACCACTGCACCAAATGGCTTAGAGCAACTTTTAACAAAGGTACTTTTTGTCTTTTTGGTATTTATATTACGTGCCTTAAAGAACCTCACTTTCAACTGTGTATATGAAGAGACTGGATATTGTAGTTGAAGTGACTGGACCCATGTTGATCCTATTGGTAGAAAGAAAAAAAAAGGTATAGTGGTTATGTTAGGCATCTGGTTCCGCATACACTAAAATGTTTAGAGTTTTTAAATGTATTTAAAAAATATTGGTGTTTGAAAACAGGGGCACATATTGAAATGGACTCAAGGTCCATCTAATCCAGCTGCCTGTTTCTGGACAAAGTGAAGATGCTGTAAAGAACCTGGAGTAGGCAGTTATGGCTACCAAACCTGATGAAGCTATTCAACTTTTGCTTGAAGAAAAGTAGAGTACACTAAAATGAACTTGGCCCATCTTAACTATGATTGTCAAAATGGACTATAGTAGTGTAGCCTTGCACTTCATGACAAACTCACTGAAGTAGGCTTACTCATCAGATGTCAACTTAAAAGAGTAACAGGGCAGTTCTATGCAGATCTCAACCACCTGTGGACCAACTTGTGCTGTGTTAATGCTGATAAAGAGCAGGGAGGTGAAAGCACTGCTAACAAAACACAACAGAATAGTAGGTACAACATTTTTAGGAGCTACTCTGCATTGAACAGAACATTGCCACGGGTGTACTACATGGCTTTACACAACCTGGACATGTTGATGCCTTTAACACAGTGCTGACTTGGGAAGAAGTAGAAACTTGTCGCATTGCTGAGAAATGGCGCAACACCTGGATCAGATGCAATACTCCGAGAAGTTTATAAAATTGGATGCAAGATCCTAGCTGGGCACTTATATCAGTTCTTTTCCTGAATATGGAATGAAAGGAGCATACCCTCAGAGACCCAGCCATTTTTTAAATCTACATGGGCAAAGTTGAGAAGTAAAAATGTGGTAATTATCAGGTGATCTGTCTGTTGGCCACAGGTGGTAAGACTATTCTGGATCCTCTTCAACCCTTTGCTCTTGCACATGATGGATAGGAAAATCCTGGAGAGAGTTTCAGTCAGCTAGCTAGAGAATGGTAGGTACATATTAGTTCCCAGGAACAAAGCCAACATTTCTATTTGGCTTTCACTGACATCCCCAAAGCTTTGGCCAGATCAGCAGGTCTGGATTTTGGGCCAACTATAAAACAGAAAAATATGATGTCCAGCACCAGGTAGCCCTGGAAAGAAGCTATGCAAAACTTTTGAATAACCTTGGGTGGAAATGAACTGCGTGTCATTCATGAATTCATCTCTCTTGGAAGTGTCCTGACTAGCTGTGCCTGAATTAATGAGGGTGAGCTCTCATGTCTGTAAAGGTAGTGTGGCCTTTGGCAGACTCACTGAAGAAGAATAGTCTACAGGGCAGTGCTACTATCGACTGCTACGTAGATGTGGGATTTGGAAAGTATGAAGAAGGCCTGTCCAGCAGCTAGAGACACTGTAGCAGAGGTTCCAGTGAATCTGACTTTACCTTAACTGGTATGACAGACTGAGGTTGTGCAGCATGCTGATTGCATAAATATTGAACATTAATTGTAAGGGCTCGGTGCCACTGGCCACATGGTACAGGAGAATGATAAGCAAATACCCCAGAAAAGGGGCTGTCAGCCCCTGTGGGCCAGAGCCAATCCATGAAGAGATGGGTAGGTGTGGAGGGATGTGGGGGACATAGGGGTCAGTGTATGGGGGGGGCTGTGGGTGTAGGGGCTGCTTAGGAGGGGTCAGTCCCCTGCCCCCAACAGAGCAGAGCCCCCCCACAGCACATGGACTGCTGTGCCTGCAGGGTGCCAGCACCTCCCAGCCCCCTTGCTGGTCTCCAGGCCCCTGCTTGTTCTCCTGCGCATTCCTCTGCTTGTCTTCAGCTTCCCAAGGCTGGAGATGAGCAGGAGAACAAGCAGGAGGCTGGAGACAGCAGGGGAATGTCTCCAGCTCATCTCCAGGTGCTTGTCTGCAGCCTCCTATTGGTTCCCCTGCTCGTCTCCAGCCTCAGGAGATGAGCTGGAGACATTCCCCTGCTGTCTTCAGCCTCCTGCTTGTTCTCCTGCTCATCTCCAGCCTTGGGAGGCTGTAGACAAGTGGGGGAGGGTGGGATCTCCAGCTTGTCCCCTGCTCATTCTCCTGCTCAGTCTCCAGTCCTCTGGAGGCTGGAGATAAGCAAGAGAATGACCAGGAGGTGGAAACAAGTAGGGGAGCGATCAAGAGCCCAAAGATGATTCAGGGATTCCCTTGGTCGGCTCTAGGCTTCCCTTCTCAGTTGCTGCCCCACCCCCCGCATTGCTCCCCCACCTGGCTTCAGCCTCTTGCACCATCCACAGCTTATCAGCAGCAGCAGTTGGGGTGGCTCAGGGCCTCATGGCACAGCCCCCTTGCATGGCATGGGGCTGCCAGGGGCAGTGGGGCTTGACCTTGGCCACCTGGCCCCAATGGTGCAGCTTCCATGTTGTGCAGGTGTGGCCTGGCTCAGCTGCGGGCTGCGCGCTGTCTGGCAGCTCAGGTGTGCTGCAGCTGTCACCCAGGGTTTGGCACCGCTCAGCCCAAGAAGCCAGGAGCTCTGGGACAGCGTGTGGTACCCTGCTGAGCTAGGCTGCACCCATGCAATACAGCAGCATGGGTGCCAGGAAGCTGGGGCCAAGCCCCGCTGCCCCCCATGGAGGTGGGGGGGCTGTGCCATGAAGCCCCAGACAGCCCCGACCACTGCTGCTACTGCTGGTGAGAGTGGTGGGGCTGGGGCCGGGCGGGAGAGTGATCGGGGTGGGGGGGAACGAATAGGGGCTGAAATTGGGTGGACCGCTCTCCATGGTCCCCTCCCCCCCCCTCCAGCCCTCCAACCCCCTTATTTACCTGCCACAAAGCCCGATCTAGGTCCTTGCAGCTTGCCCTGCTGCCTGCTCTGCACAGGCAGGTAGCATGCTTCGGCACTGGGGCAAGGGCCAGCCATAGAGATGCTCTGGCTGGCTACCAGAGCATCTCCGTGGAGGACCAAGCCTCTGGTTGCCTCAGGTCCCAGACCATGGTCCCAGACCATGCCCTGTCTTGCTTTTCCCCACAGGGTACTTTTTGACAGGGGTCTAATTTTGCCCCCACGTTGCAAATTTGCAGTGTGGGAAACATTTTTTGTTCCCACACATGCCTATTGCAGTGTCTGAAAGGGATTTGAGACACTGCAAGAGGCACATGCTCGCTCATCTGGGTGCACCCTTTGAGTGCTGCCATACTGAAGCACCAAGGCAAAGGTAGGTATGGTGCATTTTGAACAGTGATGACATCCCTGTAGGCTAGAAAAGCATACAAGGAGATGGGAATGATGACAGCAGCAGCCTGGCTTACAGGGCAGATGAACTTGTGAGCTTTGTGGAAGAGAATTTGTCACACATTAGCCTTCTCAGTCACCTATGCACCCACTGCATCTGATGTGTATCCTTGATGCCCTAATATTGTCTGTGACTATGAGGGATGAGTAATGAGACAGGAGTGTGGAATCTGTTTCCCATGTAGAGTGTTTGCTGGCAATAACTTATGACTCCATATAATCCATATGTATGAATGTTCAGTCTCTTTTTGCATCTTAAGCTCTTGGACCCAGTGAACTCCTATGGGAATGAGATCCACATGCTGCATGTTTGTTGGTAGCAGGGAGCCAGAAAAGGAGATACCCTGTCACCTTCACTCCTAGTTGCTAATGTAGAGGTGCAGCCAAGGTCAGGGGTGGGGTTCTGTGTTGTTGACCATCACAAACGAACCCTTGTATTGCTTTGATTTGTGCTAAATTCAGTGGGAAGGATACAGAGTTTTCTTAAAGCCACCTCTGTGTGCCTCCCTTTCGAACAGCTTGGAATGTGTCCCAGCTGCAGCTCACGGCTTGTTCTGGCCCGCACTAAAAGTGGGGTCAGCCTCCTAGACGGGAGAGGAGCAAGGACAGCAGAACAGGCCCAATGTTGGTGGACATGTGTTGTGTAGCCTCAGTCCTATGTGTCAGAGTAACAGTGGTAATTCCAGCTGGATCTTTACTTTGGCAAGCGTAATAAAAGCATAATCTTGCCCTAAATGTTTCTTTTTTAAAGCGTAACAAGATATTCCATTGTTTTCAATTGAATGCAGCAGCCAGAGCTTTTCAACAGCTGAATTAATTTGATACATTCTTTTAATATATTAATATCTAGACAGGCATTGATTCAACAGTGCCTGAAATCTTCCCTTGGAAGTGATCCAAATGAAAAAGTAGGAAAGGAATTAATTTCTTTTTTTTCTGTCTTTTTTTTTTTGCAGTTGTAGCTATATATACTTAAGAAAACCATGCTTCAGCTGGTTTTGCTCTTTTGATTATTAATATGAAACTCTTTTTAAAGGTCAATTTACAAGGACTTTCCAATGAAGAAAGTATTGAGTTCAGAGTGTTGGGATCATTGCCCCTTTTACGACTTCGTTCACATTAACTTTGTTTTTAGCTTTCATTGCTTCAGACCAACCGACATCCTGATGCAGTTGGTCCCAGCATCTGACAAAAAGGACATGATCCATTCTCATGGCAGTTTTGCATTAGGTCCAGTGAGGCTCACATCATGCTCGAGTGAGGCTCACATCATGCTCAAGGAATCGGAGAGGATGGAAAAGACTAATTGGACCATCCGGCCCATCTTCTGTTAGCAGAAGATTTGTATTATAAACTGTTACTTTTTTCCCCCCTGAAACATTGGTCAAAAAGTTCTTTATAATGAACAGACTAATCAAAATCAAAACCTCCTTGTAGGTGGTTCACAACCTGAGAAAGATACAATTAACTGTCCTAATGATTTGCTATGTTACGTTTGCCCTGCTGCAACTCAAAGTGCTTTGCAAGCAGAATAGAGTACTTCAATTCTAAAAGTCAGCTGACATATAGGAATAAATAAGACCTGGGGTCCTAAAATTGGGAGAGAAGCCAATTTAGGTGTTAGATACCAAAATACACGAAGTCAGATTTGGATATTTACTAATTCAAAGAAAATGTAACTCCTCCATGTATGGAACATATATCTGATGAAGATGCGCAGGCACTAGTTTTTGGGTCTGGTTCACTACCAATTTCATTACACTTGTGAGTAAAAGTAGCTGTAAGGATTCTTTTTATTGCAGCTAGATTGGCCCTTTGGGTTTATGGTGCCATCAGGGCATTGCTGGAACGCAGCATGGTCAGCTCCCAGCAGCACACTCCTGACATGTTCAGTGCCCCAAGGCAGGAGCAGCTTTGCCTTGCTGTCATGGCAGATAGGGGCCAAGGATTTGATAGGTGTACTGGATCTATTTGAAATTCAGGTAGATTAACTTTGGTGAAAGAACAAGTGAATAAATACTTTAAAAATGTGCAAATGCTGCCCCTTTGTTCACCCCTTGTTCAGAGATAGGAACTGACTGCGTTTTTTGTTTTCCCTGTTCTAGGATTCAGGAAAATGCCACAAGCCCTCATTACGGAGCAACGCATCTGTTACCATGATTTATTTAGGAAAAAATGTGCACTTATCTCATGATGATACCGATTACAGAGATGAAATCAAAGTCTATCAGCAGCATTGTGGAGGAGAAAACCTTTGTATTTACAAAGGCAAGCTCCTGGAAAGAGGTAAGGATTCAAAGTTGAAGAGTTCATTTTAATTCTGGCAACATCTTATTTTATAGATAAACTGTTGATGTGATATCAAAATGATTTCAGCTGAGCTCAGTCAAGATATGTGCATCCAGGGACTTATATACCAGCTGCCTCTAAACTAAATCTAGATTTACTGTTTCATGATTGCAAATGAGGCTGCAATTACTTTTGCAAATTACGGAAGGAGGAATTCAGAGGAGTGAGCTAACAAATACTGTGGGTTCGATCCTCTATGGTTAATAAAATATTTGCAGGAGTAAACTCTCCCTGAATACCAAGTTATCTGTTTCTAGGTTGCTGTAATATATCACTGCATACTCTTTATTATTCCAGAAGGAAAACTGCACACTGGGGGCATGAATCTGATCCCCGTTATAGTAGTGTGACTCCTCTGGCTTCTCTGTAGTTACTTGCATTGGTGAGTGAAAGGGGAATCAGGCCCTGGAAATGTGCCACTCACATTGTGAGTGAAATGTGAAACCTGAATGTTATGCAAGGAGACCTCTGGATGCAGTAGAAGCCCAGCTGCTCTGCTGCTTGAGAGAGGGGGTAGGATTGTGATGCAGGTAACTTGGCATGGTTCCTTACCTACTATGCATCACACGGCTGGGTGCAGAGTGTAGGGGAGGAAGGATCATGGCTAGCAGATCTGCTGTTACAGAAGGAAGGGCTTCTACAGATCACACCCTTTAACCCAGCCCAGAGGTCCGAGAGAAATTTTCTCATTGCCTCCCAAGACTATGTAACTATCCTGCATAAAGCCTCGCTGCAGCCATGGTGCAGTCTCCTCATGGTGCTATATTACTGTGTCTGTGCAGCCTAAGGGTTAATGACTGTTGGGGAAGGGGTGGCTTTGGTCTTCATACTGAGAAAAGGAATTTGAAGCGACAGCTCTGGTTTCATTAATAGCGCTGTACATAACTCATTGTGGTTGCTACTGATTTTACATTGATTGTACTTAGGCTTTGTAGGTACTCTTCTGTCTACTGATAGAAAGAACTAGTAGTACTCAACTGCGTGTCACAAGCCTGCTACTGCTCATAGATATCCCTCTCTAACTCTAGTGGCAGGGGCCAGTATTTTTGAGGCAGGAGACTCTGGGTGTTGTTCCCTACTGCTGCAATGGAGTTTTGAATGGCCTTAATGACAATGTTGTAGCTGGTTGCAGAGGTGTTAGCAAGATCTACAATGTCTAGTTGCAGGATGATTTGCTTGCATAATGAGCTGCAATGCAACTGAGTGCCAAAAAATGGGTCTCACGTGGTCTGCAGTTTGGGCACTTTATTTAGACAAGCCAGGTATCTGTCAACGGAAACAGGCTGGTGACAGTGTTAGCCATTTTCTTTCTCCAATTACAGAGACCTTTCAGTTCACCTCAAAGCGGCATCGTGGCTTCCCTTTCAGTCTCACCTTTTTTCTCAATGGGATACAAGTGGACAGACTGAGCTCCTGCTGTGAATACAAGCATCGGAAAGGTGCGAGACTGGGAGGCAAACAAGGATACTTTGGATTCGTCAATGTGGACAGAGCATCCCCCTGCTATCGGTATGGAAATACAGAATCTATAAACAGCCACGTCTGCTCAGCTCTTAGTCTTAAGGCTTTGTTTACAACCAAGAAGACTAGAAGAATCATTTAAAAAAAATGCATTGAAAATTTGGATTTGGGATAAGAGTTCTGATTTGAAGGTTGACACATGCTATCATTTCCCTGGCTGCAGTATGGAACAATATGGATGCTCCCCATGGCACATAAAACATATATGAGCAGAACAGAGCCCCCCTGTTATCTAGGGCAAAAGTCAGTTCCTTGATTAGTAGCTCCAGTTTATGCTGAGAAGCTTAAATTAGAATAAAATTCTGACTGATTTTTCCAGGCAGTGTCAGGTGGGAGAACGGCTGCTGCCATGTATAATTTTTAATCTTTTTATTCTTTCCATAAAATATTTAAGAAAATAGCAGCAGACAGTTGGTTAGGGAGGGGGAGGAGAGAACCCCCACTGAGTCACACTAACTTTTGAGATAAGCACCGGATTCTGCGGAGAAATTCTGCCGTAACACATTTTCCCGCTTGAAACTAACATTTACATGATTTATGCAAATTCTGTTGTGATAAGGAGTTTTGTGGAGTGGAAAGCATCTGAATTAAGAATGCTGTTTCAGAAGATACCCTGACTAGTCCAAATACCTGTTTTTCTGTGTTGTGCGTGTGTGCATAGATAGCCAGAACTGATCCTGATCTGAAATTATTCAGATTATTTCATATTGGTGGGGGGGAATGCTCCTCTGTACTTAATAAAATCTGTCTGTCTGTCTCTCTCTCTCCCCCGCCCCACTCCATCTCACTCTTTGACCTAAAGTTTCCTTTTCAGTAAGATTTCTTCCCTAGGTTCCTTTCATACTCTCGGCAAGTCACACCCTGTAAAGTCATGGACAAAGTTAGGAGTACATGTAATTCTGAGTATGATTTTACATCTACAAATTAAGAGCTTGATCCAAAGTAGGGGACTTTTCCCTTGATTTCCATGGGGGTTTGGATCATGTCTAGGGATGCTTAAGTCCTGATTCCACAAAGTATTTAGAAGCTGAAATACCATATTTATTTGAATATAAGATGACTTCCCAATAATAAGATTCTATATATGGCAAATTTATACATTTGTTATAAGTTTCCAGATATAGACTAATTTTTCAAGGTTTGCCTTGAATTTGGCCCCCCGTTCCCACTGCTATAGCAAGGAAAATAAATCTAGGAAGAGGGTCAGGTGGCCTCCTTGCCCTCTGTCCCTGCCCCTACCCCCAACTTCTTAGCTCTGCACCTACTTCCCCCGCACCTTTACTGTGAAAACCTGCTCTCCCTGAACACATGAGAGTGAGGCAAATCTGAAAACACTGACTCTGAAATAAACATGCCTAAACATTTTAAGTTGCAATAGCTTGTAAACTGCTGCAAATTTCAGCACAGGTACTCCATAAAGATGCTTTTAAGCAGCACTTTTGTACCTACTTATATCTAATACAAACTATGTATGATACTAATCCAAAACCAAAAGGCTCAGGATTTACCATATAGTTCAGTGTTTCTCAACCCATGGTTCGCAACCCATAAGTGGATTGCAAGAATATATGAAGGGGTCATGAACAAACTTTAAAAATGGATTCTCCTCTAAAGGAGAAAACGTGGGAAACTGTGGGTTTTCCCATGCAGCCTGGCAGAGGTCTAGCCTGCAAGGGGCTGCTTGGGGCCCTCCATGCCCCACACCCTTCTCCTGCCCCACACAATGGGGGACTGGGGCCTGGGGATGTGGGGGGTGAGGAGGCAGCAGAGTGACAGGCACTGGCAGGGCTCGGAGGCTGTTTTCTGCTTAAGCCATTTACTGGGTCAGGACTGGCTATCAATGTTACAAATGGGTCCTGATACAGAAAAGTTTGAGAACCACTGATAAAGTTCATTGGGTTGGGCCCCAGCAGACTCAACAGCATTTCAAGCCATAGTACCCCAACAGCTCAGCACTGCTTGGTATGTGTGTAAACTCCAGATTACCTCCCGCCTCCCAAAGCATGCATGTGCTAATTAACCCCCCACTCATGACTGGAACTGGGTGTTCTTGGCATGAGTTCAAATGTTTATATATAGATTATTAGGCACAAGACAGCCTGATCTGGCTTTACCTCATGGAGTGTGAGACCACACTATTCATGTGCAACAGGCAAAGGGACGGGGTGGCAGAGGGATTCTAGGTGAACTATATGGGATCATGTTTGGTTATGTTTGCCAGACATTTAAGGCTTGTGAAGAAACAGGAAATATTGGAAATGGTAAAGAACAGTGCAGCTCAACTATGGGAGTGAAGATGAAGTTGAAAAGCATTCAATGCAGTGGCTCACCATGACTGGAAAAAGAGGTCAGCACTAGGGGTGATTGAGCCCAATGGGCACTACTATATACCTTATTCAGATAGGCTGCACTGACCTATGTTTGTGGTAGGTTCTCATCAGGATGTTTGCCTATTATGGGCCATGTGTTATAGTCATGTTGAGTCATGAATTTAATCAGCTTCACAGTCGGTTTTCATTACTGAGTGCAAGTTGCTGTTGATAGTAGTTTAATGATAGACAGTGTATTTAATGAACTTTCCTTGTATGGAAATGTAAGATGAGGGGCTTTCCCCTCCCCACTGCTCCATGCTGACTGGGAAAAAAACCTCATATTATATTTGAGTAAATACTGTATGTCCAATCCAGTCTGTTGGAAGACTGGAGCCTTAAGTATCTACCTGCCTAGAATATTATAACTTCAGGATTTTGGCAACATAAGAAATTCTGGGCACTAATGAAGTAACAGGCCAGAAACCACCCTTGCCTCCCTTCGCTTGAACTCACAATTATTCATGCTTTTTTTTTTTAATGCTTGAAAAGTTGGACGTCAGTTTCTGAAATTCCAGTTTCTGAACATCAATTTCTTGACATTTCTAAGACATCTCATGCCCTGTTAGGAGATGTTAGGGGCAGGGAAAGCTTTATGTTAGAACTGAAGTTTGGTGGGGAGAATGAGAGAGATGCTTAAACAATTGAAGAGGGATAATGTTGATCACACCAGGTTGGAATGGAGGAGAGGGATATGAGAGTCCTGGGTTCAGTTCCTTCCTCTGCCTAGAGGATTAGAGCCCCTGTCCTGACTGCTTGGCTTTCTCGGATGGCTCAAGGTGGCTTTCATTATTTCCTGCAGAGACTATTTCATTTCATAACTGAACATTTACTAGAGGAGACGCTGGAACCCAGGAGTCCCATTTGAATGTCTTGCTTATCAAGCAAGAGAATGACTCTGTTTTACAAACTAGGACACCAGAAACAAGAGGGATGGAGGGAGGCTTGCTTCAGAATGCTATATAGTGTCATCAATGGGGAATTCTCCAGAAAGCTGTTTGATCCAGTTTCACATCTCTGTCTTTAAAACATGTAGCATATTTAAACCTGTATCCTGTGTCTCAGGTGAGTGTCTAAACCACCAAGCTACAAGGAGATCTGAGATGGGTCTCCCTCATTTCCCCTGGTGATACTGTTTCACTTTGTATAAAGTATTTAACACAGTCTAGTGAGACAGCAGTGGAGAGAGGCTTTGTAATCCAGTGGTTATAAAGTACTTCACACAGTCCAGTAAGACAGCAATGGAGGGAGACTCTTTAATTTGGTGGTATCCTTCCCACATTGTGGGATACTGCCTCCAGTTACTGTGTAAACAGGGACAGCTTTGATACTGAATAGTTATTCCACTACACCAGGTCTGTGGGGAGCTCCACAGACTGTGGCCCTGTGTGCTAGATCAGGAATGCGGGGTGCTGTGGAACCTAATTTCAGCCCATGGAGGTGGCCTGAGGCCCCAGTCTTAGCACACAGGGCCATGTTGATGTGGTGCATGGCCCCAGTGCAAGATGGAGGCAGCCGTGGCTGCCCAGAGCCTGATCTGGGTATGTGGGGGTCTAATCTGGTCTGCAGACTGGCCCTCCCTGTTGCACTCATCTGGCCTCATTGAACAGCATTGCACTACGCACTATAAAAGGTTTTGTTTTGAGTTGAACAAAGCAAAAGTTGGGGAAAATGTGGGAAAAATTGAAAAAAAGCAAACTAAATTCAGTTTGAGCCAAACCAATAGACCGTATTTACTCAAATTCAAGATAAGGTCCTCCCTTTTTCACATGGGGGAGTGGGGGAAGCCGCTCATCTTGGATTCAAGTATGACGTGGAGGCGGGGTAGAAGCTGCTGTGGCTCAGGCTTTGATTCTGGCCCCAGCCCCAACCTGGAGCCGGGGCCAGAGTTGCAACACCACTGCTGTTTTTACCAGGCCAGGCTTGGGGCAGAACAAGCATGTGCTCTATGCACCAGGCTGGAACAGGGCCAGAACCTGCTGAAGCTGCAACAAGTGCAAGTGGAAGGGAAGTAGGGCAGGTGGTGGCTGCAGGGGCAGAAATAGTGAGATGAGGCTTCAGGGGAAGCAGGTTGGGGGTGCAGGTGGCAGGTGGCAAAGTGTGGGAGGACAAAAGCAGGGGTCAAACTGCTTGTCTCCCCCACTGCTTATCCCATTGTTTCCCCACAACCTGCCTCTGCAACTGCCTGCTCCCTACCACCTGCCACTCTACTACCTCCCCATTGCCTGTCTCCCTAGTGCCTCCCCCCAGTCCCTTCTTTCTCCACTGCAGCGGTGGTGGGATGAATTTTAAGATGATCCGCAAATAGTCAGATTCTGTCCATGGAAAATTATAACTGGTTGATATCTTTTCCTTGGATAGAATCTGATTATTGGAGAACCATCCTAAATTTGGGGTTTATTCTTGGATTCAGATAAATATAGTGTTTTTCTCAATTTAATTTTTCAATTTGGCAGCTGAACTGGAAAAATCAGGTTTTTTTTCATGAGCCACACACCATGTTACAGCCTGGCCATGATTTACTCCATATACATTTCATTGCAGGATTCAGAAATGCATTATGGAGGTGGGTAAATCTTAAGGTCACAATTTTATGGATGCACCAATGCATACATTTGTTTCACTTTAAAATAAGCACATCATGTGTCTGTAGACGTGCGGGAAGGCTACTCTGATGTGCTGTAATTACAGAGCATTGGAGCAGACTTGATTTAATCGAGTCTGCAGGAATGTGCTTATTAATGCCGTCCAGCAGCCTCTGTGTCTCGTGTATCAGCATCCCTGCACTTCAGAATGGTGGTGGGGGTACTGTAATTAAAGCTTGTTCAGTGAGCTGTAGTTAAAGTGCCTCTGCTGCCATTTTGAAGTGTGGAGATGCTGATACACAAGACACTGCAGTTTTTTTAATTTGCCCAGAGAAAGTGTAAAAATGCCATTTTGCTTAATATCTAGAAAATGTATATTTTCAAAATGTCCATGTTGGTTTTTTTAGCTGTATTATTGAAATGGGTCTGGACAAAAAGCCCTCTCCTCCCAAGAAAGAAATGAAAGAAGACACTAAAGAAAGGCTTGAGCAATCAATGAAAGTCATAGAGCCCAACGAATCCAGTGAAAGCAGTATTGAACAGGAGGCAAACAAAGAATCAGCACTGGTTATTTCATCTGCCCAAGAAAAGGAGCCTTCAGATGATAAGATGGAAATTGAAGAGGAGGAAAAAAAAGAAGAAACAAGAAGGGGAATAAATGATGAGAATGACCAGGAAAACTCCAGCAATTATGGTACAGTACAGGGCTGGGTGTGGAGAGGTATAGGCACTATTCCCCACACAGCCTTTGGCTCGCCGTTTGACCTCTAACAAATCACCTCACTCCATCTTTTTCTTTCCTTCAGGTTTCTGAGGCAAAGGCAGCCTCTGACTTTGTGTAAGTGCAGTGCTGAGCACAAATGGGGCCATGATTTCTCTGTACTTTTGTACTATATGGTACAAATAGCAGAGTATTTAAAATCTATCATAGTCAAAATTAAAATCTTTGTCTATAGTGGTGCTTTGCAACCAATGTAGTTGCACTGACACAGCTCCCAACTGTGGATGCTATTTATACTGACTCTGTGTGAATCACACCAGTAGAGCTTACAGGGGATGGGTGTGGGTGTGGGGGTGTGTCTGAGACAGAAAGATGGAGAAGTCAAGAAGCAGTTCAGGTGGTGATACCTGTTGTTAAGGTTGCCCAGCACTTTCTGTTTTATGATCCTGCTTTCATGATTCAAGAGAAGAGGTTTTTCTAGGTACCAGGAGGTAAATAGGATGTGAGTGGGAAAATGGTGATAGGAGCCAGGGAACAGGCAAAAGAAAAGAGTTCAAAGGGATATATAGAAAGAAGCAGAGAGGAAGGATGGAATGAATCTGGGGCTTTGTGTGTAGACACAGAGGAAAGGGAAGAATAGGGCAGGAACCAAGGGAAATGGTGGTTGGAGGCAGGAATACAGGGCAGGGATTGCATAGGAGTAGAGGGAGATGTGAAAGGAGTGGATGCATAAGGGCCATGGCAGACATGACACTTTAATAGTAACCCTGCCACATTTTCTAAGCACTTGAGGAGAAACAAGTGATTAAGAACAGTCAGCATGGATTCACCAAAGGCATGTCATGCCTGACCAACCTGATTACCTTCCATGATGAGATGACTGGCTCTGTGGATATGGGGAGACAAGTGGGTGTGGTGTAGCTTGATTTTAGCAAGGCTTTTGATATGGTCTCCCACAATATTCTTGCAGCCAAGTTAAGGAAGTATAGGCAGGATGAATGGACTCTAGGCTGGATAGAAAACTGGCTGGAGCATCAGTCTCAGAGGGTAGCAATCAATAACTTGAGGTCTAGTTGGCAACTGGTATCGAGTGGAGAGCCACAGAGGTCAGTCCTGGGGCCAGTTTTGTTCAGTATCTTCACTGATGACCTGGAAGATAGCACAGAGTGCACCCTCAGTAAATTTGCAGATGACACCAAGATGTGGGGAGTAGTAGAGTAGGGGAGCTGCAGGGTAGGGCTAAGATTCAGAATGACCTAGAGAAATTAGAGGATTAGGCAAAAATAAATCTCATGAGGTTCAACAAGGAGAAGTGCCAAGTCCTGCATTTAGGATGGAACACACACTGGTACAGGCTGGGGGCTGACTGGCTGAGCAGCAGCTCTGCAGAAAAGGACTTGGGGGTTACAGTGGACAATATGTTGAGTATGAACCAACAGTGTGCCCTTGTTGTCAAGAAGGCTAGCAGCATACTAGGCTGTATTGGTGGGAGTGTTGTCAGCAGGACAAGGGAAGTGGTTATTCCCCTCTACTCAGCACTGGTGAGGCCACATCTGGAGTAGTGTGTCCAGTTTTGCCCCCCACGCCCACCCTCCATTACAGAAAGGATGTTGACAAAATGGAAAGAGTCCAGCAGAGGGCAACAAAAATGTTGAGGGGGCTGGGGCATACGACTTATGACGAGAGGCTAAAGGAACTGGGACTTTTTAGTCTAGAGAAGAGAAGACTGAGAGGGCATTTAATAGCAGCCCTCAACTACCTGAAAGAGGGTTTGAAAGAGGATGGAGCTAGACTGTTCTGAGTGGTGGCAGATGACAGAACAAGGAGCAATGTTCTCAAGTTGTAGCAAGGCAAGTTTAGGCTAGATATTAGGAAGAATTTTCACATTCAGAGGATAGTAAAACACTGAAACAGGCTACCCTAAGAGGTTGTGGAATCTCCATCTTTGGAGGTTTGTAAGACCCGGCTAGACAAAGCCTTGGCTGGGATGATCTAATTGGAGATGGCCCTGTTTTGAGCAGCTGCTTGGACTAGATGACCTCCTGAGGTCCCTTCCACCCCTAATTTTCTATGGTTCTATGTTAAGGGAATTAATGATGTATTGAAACAAGAAACCAGCAACAAAAATGGCCCACAAAATAGGTAGAACATTTTGGTATCTGGTTTCCATCTTGCCTTAAATTTGAATGTGTGGCAGGGTAGCTTAAGGTAGCGCACGGGGCATGACAGGAGACACAATAGTTGGGATTAGAGGTCAGATGCCATCATGTCATTATTTTAATGTTAGGGACCTAAGTTGGTGAGGTCCATGGAGGCCATCAGCCTGGGTGGGATAGACAGGAGCATTATGTAGTATATATTGCATCTGGGGTGATGTTATAGCTATGTTGGTCCAGGGATTTCTTAAGAGGTAAGGATTTCTTAAGAGGTAAGGATTTCTTAAGATGATATCTTTTAGTGGAGCAACTGCATAGTTGGGGTAGAGGCAGCAAGCTTCTGAATGCAAGATAATCTTCTCTAAGTCTGAGCTGGCATTTACTCCTCATACCTTAAAAAGAATGTCTTGCATTCAAAAGCATGTCTAACTCTATCTCAGCTATGCAGTTGTTCCAGTAAAAGATATTACCCTAAGAAACTCTTGACTCTTGCATATTAGATCTGGATTAATTATTTTTGTCAAAACCTTTTTCGGCAATAAAATAAAATAAATAAATATAAAAATCCTGATTTGGTGACAGCAAAAGGTTTTGCAAACACGCATCAATTTCATGTTGGAAAACAAAAACTAGAAAAATAATCCCTCTATATTCAACTTGTTCATTTCTGCTGTTTCATAACCGAAATATTTCAAGTTTTCCATTTGGGATAACTTTTTATTTCAAAACTGAATTTATTTATACAAATTTTGAGAATGTTTAAGTGATTGAAAATCCAAATAAAAAACAAACAAATTTCAACCAAAGTTGAAACAAATTGAAACAAACTTTTACATTACTTGAATATTTCCAAAAAGTTTTCCTGGTATTTCAGAATGTCCAACAAACCTAAAGATCTGTTTACCCTGCCTCCCCCAAGATGTAATGGTCAATAAGACAAGTAGCCCTTTTACTTAACAAATTTGACCAGGCACTTCTTTGCATATCTAAGCAATTAAATACTTGTATAGGTAAGGCTGTAGGTGTCTCTGGTTGGGTACCCATGATTAGCAGGTATATCAGACCTTACTTCCTCTATCCCTTAGTTCTCTACCTGTAAAAAGAATAATAATGCATGAAGGAGTTATGAAGATAAATCCATTAACATTTGTGAAGTACATCATATATTATAGTGAGAACACTACATGAGCAGTAAGCAAGGCTTAGGACCACACTTTAACTGGGTAGGAAGCATAGGTGGAGGGAAAAAATTATTTGGGGGCGGGGGGGTGGCTGAACATGCATGTGCATGTGTGCCCTCCCCCAGCAGGTAAGTTTCTGGGGGAAGGATGAGAGGAGTGGAAAGGGCCATGGGGGGTGCAGATTGAGGCCCCAGCAGTGGGAGAGGGAGTGGGGCACAGGCAGGAGCGAGGGCTGGGGGGAGTGGAGCTCTGGGCAGGCTGGGTGGTGGAACAGTTGGAGCCTGGACGGCTCATTCAGGGATGCGGGGAGGCTCCTGCCATTGCACACACCCGGGAGAGGCCTGCGGGTCATATGCCCCCGGAATCTGTGTGGGACAGAGGCAGCTGTGGCTGCTCACTTTGCTCCCTGTGGCAGCTGCTCTGAGATCCATTCGAGGCCATGTGTGTCCCAGTTTTGGGTGGGCAGGGGGCATGGCACAGCCAATGGCAGCAGGCACGTGGCGTCATGTGAATTTCAGGGCAGCACAGCCGCAGGGAACGAAGCTTAGAGCACAGCAGTCGCTGCCTCTGTCCCATGCACAGATCTGGGGGCATCTGACCCCCAGGCCTCCCCTGGGGTGTGTGCAGCAGTGGGGGCCCCCCCCCTCCTGGATGAGCTGCCTGGGCTCCAATTGTCCCACCACCCGGCCCAGCCAGGGCCCCACTCACCCCCATCCCCTGCTCCTGCCTGTGCCCCACTCCCTCCCTTACTGAGGGGGCTGCGATCTGCCACCCCTCCCAACTAGGCCCTTCCCCTTCACCAAATAGATTGATAGTTGCCTGCCATGCTGGGCAACCTGTGATCCACACACCAGGCTGAGATCCTGGCTGCGTGTGCACCCCTCCCCACTCCTGCTGCAGCCACCTGGAGCTTGTTGCCTTGCAGCCCTACCCACTGCCCTGTGTTTGCAGGGGCTGAGCTCTGTAGCCCCGGTCTTCTGCTGCCTATGGTAGAAGGAAAAAATAAAACCAAATACACTGAATGAGGCATTAAGTGAATTCAGGCATTCAGTGAATGAGTTAGGGGACGTGTTTAAAAAATGGTCATAGAATCATAGAGAAGTAGGGCTGAAAGGGACCTCTGGAGGTCATTTTTAAATGCAGTGTAATTGGTAGTGAGGAAGAAATGCAAATGAAAGAAAGACATAGGCTTGAATCCACAAAGTGTATTATTTATTTTACTTGTCTTTAAAGGTCATTCTTGGTCTGTTAAAATACCTCCTTTCTAAAATTTTCTGAAGTCAAATACAGAAAATTAAGTCTTAAATATAATATATCCTCATCAGTTATTCTTGCTTGTGGAAGAACATTAAAAGTTACCTGAATAGAGTCGGATAAACCTGTCTACCTCATGGTCAGTGTCCTTTCATGTATTCTTCTTGTATTGTGTAACCTAAGACAAATGTCTACTCTATCTACTTGTTTGTCATATGCCATCTATCCATTTATGAACAAATTGTTAGCATCTCCTGTTTTGTTCATTCACTTTTAATTTAATAAAGTCTTCATTTTCATAACAGACCACGTTCTTTCTTCATAAATATTTTTTTCTCCCTGCTTTCTATTCCTGTTTTCCCTTTTCTGATTTTTCTGCTCTATTGCATAGCTTTTTCATTACTCATCATGTATGCAGTTTTGTGATTAATAAAGCTTTCTCCCCTCTGGGAGGTGGACACCTCTCTGACAATTACCTGAGAAGGCCTTGCTGCCACACATGCTGTTGGAATCTCAATTGATTTGAATATAGAAAAGAAGTCTGCTTATTTCCTTAATTCTCATTGTATGGATAATTGTTTGTTTGCCTAATTGGTTCTGCATCGGATACTCTTCACTTCTCTCTTTGGCAGTTTGTCACTTCAACATTTTAAAAACATTGGTGGAAAGAAACAGAGGTGAACAATTAAATTTGAAAGGTGAGAAATTATGGCCCAGAGGGACATCTGGAGTGTGTTGTCTGTGACAGTTCTCTTTCATGATACGGTTTTGTTGCTTCTCTGGTGGATGTGCAGCAAATTAGTAGCTGGAGTGTAAAGACTGTATTGTAGAAGGGTTCTGGGTATACTCTGGTTTTCAGGAAAAAAGGTAGTGCATTTCTGGGTGGAGTGGAAAGTATTCTGTAATGCACACATAAATTTCAATTCTGAACTACATATATGTACAAAACCCTGCTATCAAATCTTACTAATCACCCTTAACTTTCAGCTTCCCAGTAAAAGATGAAATCTGGGATCTCTGGTTTGCATTGAAATCTAAATGGGATTTTTTCCATAAACTTCAGTTCTGCTAGGATTTCACCTTGGAACTAAATTAACATACTTGAAGGAACTGTATGGTAATCAGAGCATTCCTCTGCAGCGCCTTTTAGCTGGATTTAATTAATTAATTATTTTTGTAAGGCACATCTTTGCTAATTAGGCATGTCAATCCACATTTATCTTACTTTTCACATACAACATTTTATCTTTCTGCTGCTTGATCCACTGCTTAGATTTATTTTCCTTGCAATAAGACTCCTATATTGGGAGTCGTTTCCTTTGATATGCTGTTCTTACCTTTCTGTCCTCGTCTTTCTCCGATATACAGCTTTGTTGATTTTATTCTTTACACGTCGGACTCATTTTGGATCAGTAGCTTATACAGTTTCTTTGCACACGTGTGTGTGTGTGTGTGTGTGAAATTATCCATAATGTATTGTGGAGGTATAATTTCTCTCTCTCTCTCACACTCACACTCACACACACACACTCCTCTTACAATCCCTGTTTGTGGTCTCAGTCATTCATTGTTTTAAAAAAAAAAAAAGAGAACAGGTAAAGGAAAAAGAGGGTTAATGGAGTTAACTTCTCCCTGGTTAATAAGGACTTTAAGCAGTTACAAATTCCATTTTCTGTCTCATGGTAGAGTTCTTTTATTTCAGAGTATGATGAAGATTTTGAAGCAGATGAAGAGAAATCAGATGAAGAAGTTAATGAAAAAGGACAGGCTGATGATCAAATGAATGGAATGTCAAAGTCACCCTCAGATGATGAAAAAGATAATTTAGTCCATGAAAAGGATAGTAAAAGCTCATCAGAGAAGGCCTCTGACAGTGAGAAAGATGAAAGTGATGGATACTCCGACAGTGACTCAAAGGAGGGTAAACAAGGTTAGTTGTCATTTATTAATGTGGCTCTGATTAGTTGACCTAATCCATGTTTTACATTTTGCACATGCCCTGTAATGTCCATCTAGCCTGCATTGATACCAGAGTACACGTTACGTCCTGTCATTGATGTGACATGGACATCCAGCACAAAGTATCCACAGCCTGCTGAGCTGCTGCACAACCTGTTAGAAAGCCACAGCTCCTGTTTTGGCAGCACACTTACCATACTGTCTTGAAGAAACCCACTGGTAACAATTGGTAGAGCAAGCCAAGAGTTAAAGGCACATGTCAGATTCTTCCCTTTTTACCTGCATTAGTCCTGTTTTTTGAGACCTTTCATCCCTCTTTGCAGGACACATTAAATTAGGAGAAATTACTCCAGCTCTGAAGTTGCGTGTATGGGTGAGAGAGAGGAGAAAAGGGCATGTTATTAACAATGCTACAACATTATAAAATACTTTATACTGCCAGGGTGCCTTTCATCTGAGGATCTCCCATATTAATTATACCTAGCAACACCTCTGATGTAAATCTCTTAAAACCTACCACTTGAAATGTAGTCAGCTCTGGAGTGCAACGCAGCACTTGTTTTAACAGCTCATAGCAAAGACTGCAGAACAGTTCAAATTCAGAAATAGAGGTGTAGCTCTTTGACAAAATGACAGTAGATGCTTCAGAAAGATCTTCATCTGAAGTAAATGGTTATAGCCTCATTTACTGCAGTGGAGCCATGATCATTTGTACCATTTGGGACTGCTCCGTTGGCTGGAATTTGGTGAAGACACCAAGTTAGCACTTCAGTTTCTCTGAGAAGTGCCACTATCAATGACTATAAGTGGTTAGCACCTTGGCCCAATGTCTCTTCTGGAAATGGCACATCCTTCTTGCTGTATGCTAGACCATGGTTCACCGAGTGAAACGCCGATGCCACTCTCATCTCCCAAGTGATGTGGGGATTTTTAGGGTCTCAATCCAAACTGAGCTCATGAGCAGTGACAAGAGCCAAGCTGGTTTGGTGTGTTGAACTGTTCAATCCGTCAAGCCCCAAACCCTCAAAATGCAGCACCCAGGATAATTATTAACGAAGGGAGACTAAAATGATGTAGAATTTATTTTAGTAGTAAAAGTAACCTTTTCTGTAACCTCAGCTTCCTGAATCAGCATCCCTGATG
This sequence comes from Crocodylus porosus, assembly GCF_001723895.1. NCBI lineage: Eukaryota > Metazoa > Chordata > Crocodylia > Crocodylidae > Crocodylus > Crocodylus porosus. Next base: position 65,927,166 of record NW_017728907.1, on the reverse strand, counting down.
TGAATAATTGTGACCTTAATATTGCAAGCTACACATTTTTATAAATAGTCCACTAGACGCTGGCAAGCAATTTTCAATTTATTAAATAAACAGGAGGAAAATTCCAGAAGCTGGTGAATGAGCAAAAAATGAACTGCTTGCATTTTGGCTTTTATCTTTGTTTGTGGCTAAAGCAGTGGTTTGGTTTTCTTTTTCCTTCTGTGTTTCATCCTTGATGGGTTGTGTTTTTCTCTAATGCTGATATGACTTTGGTACCTATTATGTGTCATAATATTTCAAGAGTTCACCAATTATTGGTCTCATAAAATTCCCATATGAATATTCCTTACTTTTGGCAGTCCTAATATGTATACTATTTCCCCAAATTAAATATAAACATTGCTTTCATGTTTGTATTTCTAGGTGAAGTAGGTGAAGCAGCTATTTGTGAAAAAGTTGCAGCTGTGAGAGAGATCCAGTGTTTTTATAGAAACTATAAAAGCCAACAGAATTGTATCCCAGGTTTGAAATGAATCTATGTATAAAATCATTCCAATGATTAAAATATATCTTAATTTTCCCCCTTCAATAATCAGGAATAATTAATTTGCTGATTCCTGGACAATGACAGAGATTTTTTTGAAAACATATTTTTCCTGCTTATCAGCATGTGGCATAATCAGATTTCTTGTGACCAAATCAGTTGCCCCTTGAACTGTATCCTTTATAATGATCAAGTGAAAATATTTGGGTGTAGAGAGGGACTGCTAATACTTCACTCCTCCTTGGTTCTTCCTAAATTAAAATGCTTCTCATTTTGCTCTTAAGTATTGCAACCTCAATCACACAGCTATTGTTAAGGTTCAGTTAGGTATTTCCACTAACTCTTGAATCTCTAACCAGTTGAAGTATATTAACACTCTTAGTTGTGTGCATAACTGAGGGCATGATACGGCTGTTAAAGAATATCTGCTGTTCCTCTCATTGACAATATACTTTCAACAGGATGTACAGGTAATTACATTACATCCATTAAACTAATTTTTAAATTGCTTTGCTTTAACTGTAGATGTTAATTAAACTAAATGAATTATAGTAGCAGAAACTGTATTTCCTGGCCAGCCCCGAACCAGCATTCCTTACCATACAAATAAATAAGGCACTCTGATTTTTTTCTATTTTTAATCAGTTTTAAATGCATGTCTTCACTGATCCTGTGGGATAGTAATTAAAGACTTCCTCCTGGATCCCCAGTGAGAAATTATTTTCGGTAGGATGATCCGATGTGTCAGTTAGCTGTGAGAATCTTTACTGAAATACTGTTAGTGGACTCCTCTTTGTTCATGGCAGGCAATAGTTATATGGACCACAGCTCATTGAGTTAATATTTCTTTCTGTACAGGGGAAAAAAAGCAGAAAAAGAGATACTGGGAAGCCATTAGAGACATAAAACGGGCATGTTTAGCACAAGAGGCCAATGAAATAAAAAGACCAGCCATCTTGGTTCGTTGTCTACTGCTTGATAGCACACCAGTAACACTTTTCATCAAGTTATCTGCTTTCTAATGCTTGCTTTGTTTTCTCCTTCTGAAGTAACTCAGCTACTTAGTTAAGCCATTTATACCCCTGCTGTTTCAATCTGAATAATTTTTCTGGTCGCTTGGTGGCTGCTTCTCTCATCCCATTAACATGCCATTATTCATTGCACCAGGTAGGGGTCACTGCATCTCTCATCATCTTAGCGGTGTTAATGCCATTACTTTCTCAGAGGGTTGGCTGTGGTTTCCCACACAGACCTGCTGGCAGGGTGTATTCCTGGAGGAGTTCTCCATTTCTTATTTGATCCACAAGACACTGTTAACCTTCTCATCATGTTTTCCTCCCAGGCTTATGGGGAGTGGATGGATTGAGGACTGGCAAGTTCATTTTATTTTCTTTTATTACTGCCGTTATATTTGTTGCTGGAGTTGCAATATGGAATTGGTGGTACCCAAATGCAGGATGGATGCCCGCAGGACACTTTTTTGTACATCAAAATGAATAACCAAATAAATGCTGAAAGTGGGTGGGAAGTGGTAGGTTAGGAAGACTTGTTAAAGAGCATTACTTTTTTGGCAGTTGGTTTGTGCTGCAAATGTATCCACTCTGTACTCCCAGCTCTAGCTGGCTTTTCCCTATAGATGTGGAAACAGTTGTCAACAAAATTCACATCTACCTGGACATACATATGTGCTGAGAGTGGAAAGTCTGAGAGAGCTCCATGGTTTTATTTAGCACTGTGGGCTGTCATGTGCACTTGGGTCTCACTGGTTGGGGCCTGTACTTGAACTTTGAATCACTTGGATTTTCAGGGGTCCAGGGTGTAGCTGTATTGGTCTAGAGACAAAAGGAATCGGAACAGATGGTAGCTAATAAAAGATATCACCTCTTCCATGAGTTCTGGTTCCCTGTGGATTTCAGGGAATTCGGATTTGAACTCCTGAATTCTGAAGCCAAGAGCGCTCCTGACTAGAGGGCTACCAACATCTCTGAAAAATAACAGGTCTCCTAGAAGAGGTTTCTATTATTCAAGGTGGAAGAAATCTCTGGCAATCAGTTGACACGTGGCAAATTTTACCAGTATGGGTTGAAATCGTGCCAAAATAGCTTGGGTCAAATCCTATCCTGCCTATTAGATGTTTAAGTAGATGTAGGCGCCTAAATGCAATCCTAATCACCCAGCTCAAATTTCTGAAAATCCATTGATGCATCTACTTTGGTACCACACCATCTTACCCTTAAGCCTCAATGACAGGAAATCAGTGAGGAGGAGCACTCCTTCATCTTCCATGTAAACAGAAGCATTTCAGGGGTGTGAGTAGAGTGGAATATGATCCCACTCTTCTGCCTAAGTACAGAGGTAACAAAGAGCTGGGAGAAGATTAAGTCCCTTTGTGAAATTTCATTACTGTGGGATCCAAACCAGTTCTGAACATTTTCTATTCTTGAAGAACTAAAAGCCTGCCCTAGGAATGGGTTATTATATACTGAAATCCATTACTTGACTAGCATCACAGATCCTCAGCTGGTTTTGCCAACTTCCCTGTGATGAATACAGCTTTTGCTTGTTACAGGGCTATCTAGCAATACTTTGCTCAAGCCAGGCTCTCTTGCTATTGAAATGAAAGGTTGTGTTTATTAAAAGTGAGTGCTGGCAAAGAGTCAACTTTTCAATGTACAAGATACCTCTTCACCGATATAAAATAGAAGCTGACATTGTGGGATACTGAACTTGGGCGTCAGCAAATCCTTCTATTGTACATGATTAACTAGCTGGCTTTGATTGTCCAGCTAGGCTTAGTTTAGCCTTGATGACACTTGCCTCAAGAGGGCAAGAGGTTACAAAATATGTTACTTTTGTGAAAAGTATGGAAACTTTCAGTTGCCATCTAACAATTGAAGCTGATCTATTTGATGAATGCTCTTGTGCTACTCAACATGGCAAATATAATGCTGTAAGACTGGTAAGAAAAGAAGAATCCCTCTCAGGAATGGTATGTGAGATTTGTTTTTAATCCTTTTAGAGCAAGATGACTTTTCTTACTGTGTTTTTTGTTAAGTACTCCAGGCACTGATTCACCTATTGAGAATGTATTGTGATCATCAGCAATAAGTGATATAAAGACTTCTGGGCAAGAAAGCAGAATGTTAATAGAGACTACAGATGGGGATACTGTTTTGTGATCAATTTAGATAGCTACTGCTAAAAAAGAAGTGAGAGAGAGCTGGGAAGTTAAAAAATCCAAAGTCAAACCAAACTCTATAACTAAAACATTTAGAAAAAGGCTTTATACACTGAAAGAATATTTACTTTTTGCAGTTACATATTAGACAGATCCAGTCAAATTCTGATCTAACCCATTACATACAACTTATTTAAGTTCTTGTGTACCTTGTCATATTATCAACTTGGAAAACATAGGATTATATAAATTAGGAAAGAAGAGATTCCCCCTGTATCCTGTCCATCTGCTATGTAGTCTGGTTTGTTCTGTCCCTGTATCCTGTCTATAAGGATGGCTTCCTATAGAACTGTAACTATACTCTCAGACAGATCTTGTTGGGTTTGAACTCTGCACCTTTTACCTACAAGACTGAGCTGCTACTTATTGAGGTGAAAAGTCATCTCCAATAGCTTTGAAACAGTAGTTGACTGATGAACCTCAAGTTGCCATAGGAAGAACTGATGAAAAGTTAATATGGGTAGCAGCATTTTCACTAGGACTGGTTGAAAAAAAATAGTTTAGTTAACAAAAAATCTGTTGAAAGATAGAGAACTTTTTCATTTTTTCAGTGATTTTTTTTTTCTTTTATATATCAAATATTTGATCATTTTTATGTGGGGAAAATACCTTTTTACATTTTTTTCACTTGGATAAACCAAAGAAGTTCATGAAAGAAAAGCATGAGAAAGTTGTTTGTTACCCATTGATATGAAACAGTATTGCTCTAAACTTTCAAAATGTTTGCTTAGAATTTTTTTTGGGGGGTGGGAATATTTGTTTTGATTGCAAAGTGCTTGTCAGTCTGAAAAATGTTTAATTTTTTGTGGAAAATTTTCAGGGGATGATGATATTTACTAATCATTTGTCTAATCTGGTTTTAAATTGCTAAAGACATAAAACTTAAATCAATCTTTTGGGAGACTATTCTAATATCTAATAGATCTCAACAGTGGGGTATTTTTAAGGGTATTCATTGCGAGAGAGATTTTTTTCTTAATCTAATACCGTTATTATTAGTTATACTTTTGAGAAACAATTCTTTCTTCCTGATGTTTGTGCTTCCAAATTTGTGTAGATGGGTAGCATATCTCTTGAGCCATTGTTGCCCAAGTTTGTACGTGTTTGGTTCTTTCAGTCTTTCCTTGTAATTAAATCCTTCTAATGTCTCTATCCATTTTTCTTGTTCTTTCCTGTTATCAGTAACAGAGAAGCCTAGAAATTAATACAGTGTCCTGAGGTCAATCCTCAGTGTTCTATAAAGAGAACTCACCATCCTGGTTCAAGAAGTATTGTGCCCAAATAATTTTTTGTGCATCTGCATGTCTCAGACACGTGGACACCTTTTGCCAGAAGCTGTATCATGGCCCTTCATGGCATCATAGTGTTAAAAAGAGATAGTTAAGCTCCCCTAACTAGTTGTGTGCTTTGGCTCATATAGAGCTGGTTCAGTGACATCTTGTTTCTGGTTCCATCCAGTGTAGGTGGCATGGCCACAAACACTGCTGAATTCTAGCCATTCTTAGCTGGCATGTACCCCTCTTTGTTCCCTTCCTTATCTTCTGCACCAGACTGAACTTTCTAGATCCAGGAGTTGGGCCCAAATTAGATTAGTGTTATTCTTTAGTCTTAGGCTGTATGTTTTTAAGTTTTAACTCATACTGGCATACTGCTGACAAGTTGTGAGGAAGTTGAGGTTGCTTGCATGGAGGTTCTCCCTTTTGTCCTTGTGTATGTTGTGGGAAGACTTGGGCAGATCCAGGATTTACTAAAGGGGGATGTAGCACACCACCCCTCAGACTATGACTGGAACCCCTGAGCTGGTGGGGAACATGGGGAGTCAAGGAGGAAATGCATGAAGGTGGTAACCTACCCATCACTGCTACCATCCCTACTAAATCCACTGTTCTTGGCCTACGCCATCCAGGAGCTGTGGGGATGGTTGGGTGGTTTGCTGGGGATAGCAGAGGCAGAGTACAGGTTTTTTCTGCCCCTGCCTTTTCCCTGCCTAACACCATGTCAGGTGTCCATGGTAGCCAGGAGCAGATGCTGGAAGGAGGAACCTATGTGTTGTTGCTGCTGTCCCCAGCTGAGCCCAGAACCCCATGCAACCACGCTCTGCAACTGGAACAGGGCAGGAGCAGCTCTGGGTCTCTTCCTACACCTGTGTCAACCAAAGACAGTGGTGATGGGTTCCTCCTTCCAGCACCTGGTCTTAGCCAGTGGAGGACACTGGGGAATGTCAGTGAACAGGTTCAGTAGCAGGAAAATTGCCTGTTGCCACCTTTTGTCTCTTGCCAAACCTGGCACTGCGCAGCCACTCCCACAGGCCCCACCTGGAGTGAGCCAGGAGTGGATCTGGGCTTTCCCAACTGTGGCAAGAGGAAGGAGTGGAAGGAGGGTGCCACCATCATGGCCTCTTCCCCCTGGGTCTGACTCTGTGGGTAGATACAACTGCTAGGATTGCTTGAGTCCTGAAGATGGTGATTGATACAATGTAAGGCTCTTCAAAAGAAAACTGCTGCTCTAGTACACCTTGAAGAATCCATCAGTTAGTGGTAGGGATGGTAGACAAGGTGAACTTTCAAAAGAGTATGAAGAGTTGTTTGCTGAGTTCCCTCTACTAACTGGTTTACTTTGAAACATTTTGTGTGTTTCCAAATGTGGTGCTAAATGCACTATTAATAACCAACATTGTCATAAATAAAATGTTGGCCCTCAATATAACTTAGTTTCCAAGAGTGGGTTCTGTATTCCAGAGGTGAAAAAGGAGGAAAGTCAGCTCTTTAGTAATACAGTACTGGGAATTCTTCAGTGACACTATCTTTTAACAACACAGCCTTCCCTTTTATCCAACTGGTTTCAAAATCATATTCACTGCTAAATGGGCAGGGCATGCAGCTGCCAGGGATGAGTTGCCAAGTCCCTGCATTTTTACTCATCCTCTAGCATCTGTAGTAAGAGATGCACTAATAAAATATTGAATTTGTTTGAAAATGGTGCCTGGATTCCATCAGCACATCTATTTGGTTGTAACCACAAAAAACATTAATCTTTTGTAGGCAACAATATTGGATATACTGGTAAGTTATTACTTTCTTTGGGTTTCCAGGTAAATGTGGAATATAACAAGGTTTTTTAGTTTTTAAAGTAATTCCAGCATTCTTAAATGTGTTGATTAAATTTAGGCATTTGAATTTTGATATTTAGGTGCCTAAATGACTTAATTTTCAAAGTTTCTGAACAGCCGCAGCTGCTAATTTTCTTGGGCATGCAAAACATCTGGAAGCAGGGGCTGATTTAAGTCTCTAACTATGGAAATAGGTGCCTAATTTTAGGCCACCCTACTTTGAATATTTTATATTTAAGCTTTTTTAAGGCTACATATGCAGAGAAAAGGAGCTTATAAAATGTAGCCTTGTTAGTTTCTCCTTTTTGTGCTGTTGCTTTATCAAAAGTGATTTTTCCCTATTTTTGCAAATTTTGCACGACTAAAGTATGTTCATGTTCTATATGCTTCTTACGTTGAACAGACTGTCTCTGCTAGTTCACTGTTTTTCTTTGGTCATTTACAATAAATATCTCCTTTTCAGTATAGTGCTAGTAGCAAAACTCTTGCTGACTTAACAAAATCCTGGGAGCATAAATGACCCACATAGTAATGTGGAAGAAATCAAACTTCCCGTTGCGGTTGAATCAGAACTGACAGAGCCAGCTTTTCTTTATTTAAGGCTATACTGTGATCACAGGGAGAATTCCCTACAGCAAGGGGAATCACCCACTTGTCTGTTTCAAAGGATTTCTCAGACTTTCTAAGTTTACGAGCGTATTTATACTAAAGACAGAGAAAGAGATAAAAAATACACCTTGGAGAAACAAAACACTAGTAAATTACACAGAACTTAGAAAGTTTACTTAAACAAACTATCTATGCATAGGGCAAGATATCAAGATAACCCAAGGCATGCAGGAATGCACAGGGCAAGATATCAAGATAACCCAAGGCATGCAGGAATGCACAGGGCAAGATATCAAGATAACCCAAGGAATGCAGGAATGAGGATTCCTTAACTCAGAACATTTGAATTAAGCAGTATCAGCACTTCTGGTCTTTGTCTGGTTTTTTTCTAGTCAAGTAAGCTAATTACTTCTACAGTAACTTACATATCAATGTGTTTGTACGACTGTTACCGTTACTTCCCCTCTCCCCTGTCCTAACCAAACTGGGCTCTGTACTTTGTCTTGAAGTTATCTGGGCCATGAGCAAACAGTGGGCAGAGACTGAACTTTGAATTCAGTGGGACTATTTACTTGCTTAAAGTTAAGCGTATACTTACACTGTTAGGAGCAAGGACTGTGCATTTCTACAGTAACCAGCACAGTCCTGTTCCCACTCCTGCTGAGGTTCAGAGATGCTCCTGTAATCCAAGTGCTATATGGTAGTAATAGTAACAGGACCAGGAGTTTACCATTTATATAAAACACAGTGGGGAGGAAATCTCATCTTACTTTATTTCACCTCATCTCAGCATTTATATTGCACTCATCACCATGGCACCTGAATATAATAAATTGTGCAGGTTTAACAGAGGGTTGAATTTCAACTTTCATACAATTTTTTTTTAACAGTTGAGAAACCAAACGCCTTATTTTTGTATGTAATGTTACAGGTCAGGCATAAAAAGAACATTCAAATCCTTGTGGACTGTAAGTCTATGAATAAATTGTAAAGAATCATTGACCAGTTCTCTAGAAATCTGAACCATTTATCTGATTGTATGAGCCTCCCTTTGCTCCAGCTGGCCTATGTATGGTCTTGTTTTTTTCGAAATTGCAATATTCTCAGGGAGTCTAGTGGCTGAAGTCATTCTAAACTGTTGATCTCTAGATTGCAGCTTCAAATCCAGTACAGCCTGGAAGTGATTGCAAGCCTAACCCTGTGTTAGCTGCTTAGCAGAATATCTGTTGAAAAGTTTTCTGATCAAATCCTAATAGGCAGATGACCACATCACAGTGGTACTGATTGTCCATCTCAGTGGACAGGAGAAGGCTGGGGTACTGATCTGACCAGCTACCTTCTTGATGGCAATAATGGCCTTTCTAGAGCACAGCTGAGGCCCTTTGGGGACGTTTTGTGGGAAGGCTTTCAATATCCTGCACCCCTTATACCAATTCTGTGGATGAATGGAAGACTTGTTAACTGGACTGTAAATCTGTCCCTTTTGCCAAGCATTATATTAATGTCAGGTCAGATTCTATACTGAAACGCCACATCCCAAGTTCTACTGAAGTTAATTGGTGCGCAATTTGTACACTGATTGTATATGTGCAATTTGCATATTTTGGTTTTACTTTAAAAATCCTACAGGAATTTTCAACATATCTCAGATGGGTATTTAGAAAATTAGCAGAATTACAGTGACCATTTTTTTCAGACATAGAAAGGATGTCAGAATAACAGGACTACACTGCAAATAGCAAGGATTAATGTACTGTGGCAGGAGTTGGAAACCCCCAACATGTGTGCTAGATCATGGGCATTTTGCTTGGCACACATGCCTTGGGGCAGAAGGTAGGGGAACCGTGAGAGGGCCCAATCCTTTTTGTGGCAGTGCAGCCCTAGCCCCTTCCACACCATCCACCTCGAGGTGTTCATGTCCCCACTGCCCAACGAGCTGGGCTGGGGCTCTGTGGACTCGGGTGCAGCTGCTTGCAGCCTCCTGGCTGCCTGCCACAGCTGGCCAGCTCTGGGTAGGCCCTGCTGCACGCCACAGAGCCTGGGCTGCTTGCAGCAGACAGGCCCCTTGCAGCATCCCTGCCATCTTCCCCGGGACACCAATATCTTACAAGTCAAGGTTGTGGGTGTTTTTGTCACTCTGCCCCAAAATGTTGCTTACCCCTGTGCTATGGTATTGTTCTCTGATCTACAGAGGCATTCTAGTAGATTAATTGAAATGTTAAGAGCACTTTAGCACATTCCTATTGTGAAACTTTTGTTGTAATGTAGGACCTACCTGCTCTTAGACACATTTATGGAATGGTCTCATTACATGATCGGAAAATGCGTTAACTAGCTTTTGATTAAATGAATGCCTTTTGACAGTTTCAGGTTAAATACCTCTAGGTACAATTGCTGGAACTTTTTGGGCAGACCCTCATGTATTGTAAATCAGAACACTACTGGTTTACAGCAGATGGAGACCAAGCCCTTGGTGCTACTGAGCAATGACTACAAATGTTTTCTGAAAAAATAATAAAATGAAATTGTTTGCTGTTTGTAGATAGGAAGTCTGCATCTCCTTTCTCATCCAGCAGTACCCTATATAGCAGTGAAGATGAGTCTGAAGGTGAAAAGACAAAAGACAATATTACAGGCAATGAAAAGGAAGATATTGAAAAGACTTCAGGTGATCAAACATATGCACAACGTAAAAATGAAAACAGGGACAGCAAACCACCGCAAATGGAGGAAAACCTGGAAATGGAGGCAGACGAGAAGATGGAAATGGATGAAACCAGAAAGATGGAAGCAGAGGATGCATCATTTAGAGAAGGAAGTAAGATTCTTCCTGAAAGTATCATGGAAACGTTTTCCCAAGACACAGATGAAATCAATGGGGAACTCAAACATGGGTCAATAGAAAATAACACAAGGGAAGATGGGGAGGAGGCTGGAAATAACATGAGGGAAGATGGGGAGCAGGATGTTCTAGTGCATTTGGAAAGCAGCACTGTGGAAGCAGTGGATAGAAACAAGGAGCCTCTTGAGGTTGATGAAGGAGGTGGTAAGTACCATCTTTCAGCAAAACTGTGATACATCCAGTGCATGCAAGTGTGGTTTGATTTGTCTGTAGAGTTAGTAAGGATTTGGCATGAGAAATATAGCTGTTGGCCTGTTCAGAGATGCAATGTTACATTTGTGCTCTTTTCTGTGCAGTCACTACCATATCTTCTGAGCTTGTTTCCTTGTACAGTTTTTACAATGTAAGGCTTTGGCTATTCGTTCTTCATCTCTTATCACTCTCATAGGCTGTATTTAAAGCAAATGCTTTATTTTTCCACAGGCAGCGGTGTCATGAAATTTGACATCTCATGTAATTTTATAAAACCTGGTGCCTTATAAAACTTGGTGTAACTTTATAAAACTTGGTACCTTAGTGCTGGGAATCCTGGAGAATTTTCATGTCAGCATGAGTGAACTTTTGGGTACTTTTTATTATACAATATTCCAGAAGGATCTCTAAAGGTCTGTTGTGTGTCATGCTGCAATTGATAGGTGACTAAACTTCAAGTCAGCAGAGATGGCTTCTGTCTCAGCTTCTTCACTGTCTCACTGTCTCACATCGAGCAAAACTTTCGCTGTGCCTATGGATAAAATAGTATAGTAATGCTCCTACTACAAGGATATTTTGGATCCTGGGCAAGGCACTTGTATAGCCACATAAATAAGGTTTTGCAGGATTGGGTGGGTGGCAAGAAAGCTAATTCTTGATCTGGAATACCATCAGACTTGTAAATAATCTCATAATCAGTGCGTGTAAAATAGAGAAGTGGCATTCTGCAGTGATGTAGACATAAAGAAGGAGAGCCAAAAGCCTCACTAGACAACATCTGACTGTATTTTTATGTATGTTGATTTTGCAGTGGAACATATAAAGCTCTTGCTTTTTTTTTTTTTTTTTTTTTTTTATAGATGTATGGGGTTGGTTTCTATTGCTTTCTGTTCAAGTACAGCATGTATCAAATAGTGCAGCCTGTGTGGAATAAACATCCTTGAACGCTATGCCAAATTATTTGCAAGTCTCTCAATGCTGGATTGCTTTTGGTGGCACCGTGCATCTGTTTTGCTTTGTTAGATATTCAGAATTGAAGAAAAGAAAGCAATATAGGATTGGATGATTATATTGTGCTTATAGGTGTGTTATTTCTTGAAACTTTCCTTTCACTTGTCTGAGGGAAATCTCAGTTTAAGTAACTTCACCCTTGTGCTGTCAAATGAAAGAAGTAAGTAGTGTTAAAGAAGGAAGCTGTTTCTAGCCACACAGGTAGGATTTAAAGCTGCCCTACAAAATGGATGAAAGAAGTAAGTGCTGAGCTAGTGACGTGCCCCCACCTTACCACAAAACAATGCTCTTCAATAACACAAATTCATTTGTGCTGTAATTAGTCAGTTAGCAACTAAAGTACTGAATAAACATAGAAAGTGGGGTGAGCTGTCTTCAGAAAAGAACTAGTTCAGTTGTCTGGATGGGAAGTGACAGATGGGGGAAGTGCAGTGCAGATAACAGACTATATGCTACCAGATCTAATCTTGCAGTACTTTACTGCTTGGAGAATGCCTATGACTCAGGAGCAGATTAGCAAAAATGAGGGCAAAGCAAGGACTAGGAGGACAAAATACTCATTTAATCATGGAAGCTAAAGATAGGAAAAGCTTAGTAGGTCACTGTGCAGTCTGTCTACCTGCCAGCATAGGATTGCCATGGTAAATTTTTGGTGAGCATCAAGAATTTGTCCAGGAACTGCGTCCAGAGAAATCAAAGGCTAAGGACAAGGACCCCTAAATTTTATTTCAGCCTTTGGAAGGACAGGTTTTGAGGAACAGCACATGCTTCATTCATTCAGGCATGATCCCGTTGGCCAGTTTGCAACTCTAGGAAAATGCTGCACTTTCCCAACTCCCACCCTATAGCCAGCCCTTCAGTGTGCTGAGGGACATCCATTTCCAGAGCAACCAGTGGGAAGGAGCTCAGCACTTTCCAAGGACTGCAGAATGAGCTCTCTTCTGTACTTAAGCTTCATCCTGTTTCTGTTAAACTCTCCTTACAGACTAGTCACCACTGTCCTTCTCTGTTATCTGGTGTTTCTGCCCTACCCTGACGGCTGGCAACACATGCAGTTCTTGACACTGCTCCTGCAGTTCTTGACACTGCTCCTGGTCCCAAATCCTGCAAAACAAAGTTAAGCAGAATCGCTTTACATGCAAAGGAGACCAAAAGAAGAAAATATCACTTGGCTCTTTTGTGCTGTTGGGGGTGGCTGGGCAAGCCTCTATGAATGGGTATGCTGGGACCTGAAGAAGCAATGTGAACACCTGAGGGTGGATCCTGCTGTGCATCCTCTGGTCTTGTGCTCCTTATGACATTCTCTCTCAACTTGAGAGAGAGTTATCTGAGCGGGATTTTTCATCCTCCTTTGGCCCCAGTGTTGATTGACTGTCAATTCCCCCCTGCTTAGATGTTACACAGGCAATAGACTGCGAAGAACAGGAACTGCCAGCTCATCAAACTATAGGACTATGATCAGGTCAAAGTAATAATTTATGCACCACACTTAACAAAGCTCCAGGGGCTTCAATGAGCCTAAAGAAACTGTTGCCTTTATCTTGATGCACCAGAGGACTCTCCTGAGGGTTGAAAGCCTCTCCTCTTCTGCAGAGTGGAATCGGCACCATCATTGTTCTGCAAACTGCTATTGCAGGAGTGCTCGAAAGACCCCCACCCTTCTCCCCCCCATCAGGATTTGGAGCCCATTGTGTAAAGTGCTATACAGACGGTCATGAAGACCTAGATCCTACTTTGAAATTGTAAAAGGGGTCTGTAATTTCCAATTAAATGCAGGGAAGTGGAGTGACTTCACATGGAGATAACAATCTCATCCATGTTAAATAAAGTGCAATGGACTGTGAGGGTTTTTCTCTTCCTCTGCAGTGGAGGAGGGGGAGCCGTGGCCCTCTTCCTTGGATTGCTCAATGTTTAAACAACTTTGCAGCAGCAGGCATTGGCTGCACTGGTCCCCTTGCTTTACCTGTAGTGGATTACAGTGTTGTGGTTTTCTTGGGACTGGCTTTATAGTCTTGCTAATAGATTTACAGATTGTAGGGCTGGAAGGGACCTCGGAAGATCAGGCAATAGATTTGTATAGGATCGTTTGGATAGCGATGATCCTGCCTCAGGCAAGGAGTTGGAATAAATGAATTCTGGAAGTGTCTGTACCCCAACTTCGGTGTGATTCTGTGATTAGTGGGAGATAAGGCCTGTGCAAAAGGAACAGCAAAGAGGGGAAGAAAGACTAATCTAGTGGGAAGGAAGAGGCATGGGGAAGAGGTGAATAGAATGTCAAGGACTAAGGAAAAAATGATTATTTTACTACAGTACCAGAGAGAAGAGCAATAGCAAGTGTACACAGGGGACTGCTCTGTGCAGTTTGGTTTCTAGTGTCTTGTCCAGGTAAAACTGTAAAATCCCCAAGTGAACTGTCCATTTCCTTCAGGAAATTGTGCTATAGTCTAAAAGCTATCATTCTTAGGAAACATCCTCTGGTTTTTAGATGACAGAGCTCCTTCAATTTTAACCCATTGTTCCTATGAGCTGGGCAAGAGAGCTTGGGCCCAGGCCTAGTGGGGATGGAGAAGGGACTAGAAAGAAATAGTGACACTTAGAAGTTGTGTTGGGTGGATGATGTTGTAAATGAATGGAGTAGAAAGAAAAAAATAAAGGAGAAAAGGAAGTAAAATTGTGGAGAAAAGAGAAAATAATAGAGAACTGTCTGGTGGAAAAGGTGAGAGAGAGGGAAGGAGAGGATAAAGGAAGTGGAAAGAGAGGACATGGGAGCAAATAGGGGGAGAACAGTGCAAGAATGATGAAAAGAACTGGAAGGCAGGAGATCGAGTGGTAATTTGGTCGCTTAACTCCACTTAAAGTCAGTGGGACATAATTATCTTCCTCTTTCTAGACCCTTCATTGCCAAGCCTGGTTCTTTTAGAAGATGGCTTAAATTCTTCTATTATACACACAGTTAGAAGGTTGAATAATTTGGCGGTTTATTTTCCAGTCTCAGATGCATTACTATCCAGTAGTGTACATAGCTTGTTGGAAGGAAGAATTTCCCTATACTTATTCACATA